>NC_058132.1:11778860-11812851 GCF_016433145.1 Gracilinanus agilis | reverse complement strand
TGTGTATGTATATATATATATATACACATATATCTTTTTCCTTTTTGCTTTTCAATGCCCGTTGGACATAGTTCAAAATTGCCTTCTCCAGAATGGTTGAATTAGTTCACAACAACCCCAAAAGTGTATTCCTTTTTCAATCTTCTCACATCACCTCCAAGTTTTGTCACTTTCCTTTTCTATCATCATAACCATTCTAATAGATGTGGGCTAGTCCCCCAGACTTATCATTTGCATTTCTCCAAATGAGAGTGATCACCCTCCTTCTGAGTAAAACACATAAACTTGAGCCCATTCATTAGGTTTTGTTGCACTATGTGTCCTCTGGTATGAAGTAAGAGATGATCTCTGGCTGAAAGCCTTGCTACAGGGATTCCATATGGAATTGATCTGTTCAGAAGACATTTTTTTCCTACTGAACAGCTCTGGATTCTCCATTTCAATGCCTTTCTTCATGACAGGAATAAGATTTCTATCCAAAAGGGTTTCTCTATTGGGAATAAGAGATGATTGTTGCCTGAAGGCCATATGCACATTGATAATATTCCTAAAGTTTCTCTCTCTAGTGTGGATCCTCTTATGTTAAATAAGCTAAGAGTGGCATCTATAATCTCAGCCTAACTCATGAGGTTTCTCTCCAGTGGGGATTTTCTAACATGAAGCAACTGTGGAACTTGAAAGGCTATCCGAAGTTATTACATCCATAAAGTTTCTTTCCAGTATGGATTCTCTGATGCCTAGCAAGACTTATGCTGTGTGTGAAAGCCTTTCCACACTGTGTACATTCACAAAGTTTCTGTCCAGAGTGGATTCTCTGATGTGTAGCAAGGAATGGTCCCTCCATGTGAAAGCCTTTCCACACTGTGTACATTCATAAGGTTTCTGTCCAGAGTGGATTCTCTGATGTGTAGCAAGATGGTCCCTCCAAGTGAATGCCTTTCCACACTGTGTACATTCATAAGGTTTCTCTCCAGTGTGGATCTTCTGATGTACATTAAGATGCACCCTGTGTATGAAAGCATTTCCACACTGTTTACATTTATAAGGTTTCTAGAACTCCACTGTGAATTCTCTGATGCTCAGCGAGAGTGACTCTCTATGAAAGCCTTTCCACACTGTGTATGTACATTGATAACATTTCTCTCCAGTGTGGATTTTCTGTTGTGCAGCAAGATAACCCCTCTGTGTGAAGGCTTTTCCACACTGGGTATATTCATAAGTTTCTCTCCAGTGTGGATCCTTTGATGTGCAGCAAGACTCACCCTGTCTATGAAAATCTTTTGACACTGTGTACATTCATAATGTTTCTCTCCAGAGCGGATTCTCTGATGTTTAGCAAGATTACCACTCTGTATGAAAGTCTTTCCACACAGTGTACATTCATAAGGTTTCTCTCCAGTGTGGATTCTCTGATGTTTAGCAAGATTACGCCTCCATGTGAAAGCCCTTCAATACTCCATACAATCATAAAGTTTCTCTCCTGTGTGGATTCTCTGATGTGTAGCAAGACTCACTCTGTCTATGAAAACCTTTCCACACTGTGTACACTTATAAGGTTTCTCTCCAGAGTAGATTCTCTGATGTACAGTCTCACCCTGTGTATGAAAGCCTTTCCACACAGTTTACATTCATAAGGTTTCTCTCCAGTGTGGATTCTCTGATGTCTAGCAAGAGAGCTACTCTCTGTGAAAGCCTTTCCACATTATGTACATTCATAAGGTTTCTCTCCAGAGTGAATTCTCTGATATCTAAAAAGATTACCCCTCTGTGTGAAAGCCTTTCCACATTCTCTACATTGATAAGGTCTCTCTCCAGAGTTGATTATTTGATATGAACCAAAGTCAGAGTTCTGACTGAAAGGTCTCCCATCTTTATTACTCATAGGAAGCATCTCTACATGTTTACTATTTGGATGTCTTGTGAGATCTAAACTCGAGCCATAGGTGATTCTTCCTAGGTTATCTTGATACATGGGCATTTCAGGAGTCTGCATGCAACTGATTAAACCTACTTTTTCAGGAAAGCATTTGGTGTGTTCACTATCCAGACAACAGTCATTTGCTGAGGTCAATTTCGTATACTGATTTAGAACTGAATGTTGGCTAAATTTCTCTGCAACTTCTTCAAATTCACAGTCACTCTTGATTTTTATTTATCGTGATAATAGTCACAGTTTTCTCTTAAAATGAAGTCACAGGGACCCTTATTCATGCCCCTTTGAGGGCCAGATCCTTCCACAAAAAGGCTCAGCTTTGTAGGCATCTCCTTCACTTCAAAATTAGTTTCTGCCTCTGAAGAAAAAAAAATAATGATATAAGCACAAAACAAAAGGGGACACACACACATGGAATATAAGGCCTTTCCTCTAATGGCAATAAGTATACTGATTTTTATTCCACTTCCCAAGGGCAAAAAGAGTTTTCAAACTTAAACGAGCAGAAAGAGACTTTGGATACACCATTTGGTAATTAACTGCAAGATGGAAGACTTTAGAAATACTTTCCCATATGATAGCAATGAAATCTCACAAGGGATCTGTGATACAGACAAGACCAATATTCTCATAATACTTCACAACTCGTGTCATATGTAAAGAATGGAGAAGTGACCAACTTCCTTGTAAGTAGATTAAAACTCAAACCCTGTGCCTAAGCATGCTTTGTTCATAATATTAAACAATCTTTGTCCATTGCCCTTTCTGTCTTTCCTTTTAAAGTCACTCATTGATTAATCTTATAATTTTGTCAATCTTAGGTAACCCTCCAGATATTTCGTTCCCATCATTTTGGATGCACCAGCACATGGTCATTCTTGGTAAATTTTATATGGTAAGCTAAGAAACAACTTCACTCTTTTTAATTCTCATGCAGCACTTTTCAAAGAGCAATATAAGTTTTTTTTTCTTTTCTCTACAGATACAAAGATATTGTGCCATTCAATGCAGACATACTAAATATTCATCTTATTTTACAATCTACCGTATATTCTGTCTCCTGTAATATATTGAATCTATCATGCATCGCTCAGGAAATGAACAGTATAATTCAGGGTTGGTCTGCCAGTCCCCAAGTCTAGCCCTCCCTTCACTACAACAAATAAAAGTCTTTTGGGGGTAACAGCCCTTATACAACCGCTTTCACCTCACTTCCCTGAACAGGAGATCTTTGGGCCTTTTTTCTCTAGCAGCAATGGTGATTCCCGTCACTGAAAACAGGAGATAAAATTTTCTCTTGGAACTGGAACCCCTGGGCATAAGGAAGAATGAAGGGATCAGGAGAGAAAAATAAAAAAATTTGGTCCTCTTCATGGAAAGGGGGCATGAAAACAAGGCTTATAGAATGGTTTCTGTTGTAGTCATTGTTCAGACATTTGCAGCAGGGCAGACATCATGTAACACATTTGCTATCAGAAAATTCCATCTTGATTCACCCTCTTGTAATAGAAGGATAGGCACATTCCACAACCTCCATTATCTGGAAATTAAAGGCAGCTGGTAGTGAAGAGGTCAGAACTTGGAGTCAGAAAAACAAATTTAATCCAGCCTGAGAGAGATGGTAAGTGGATGCCCTGGGGTAAGTTATTTTACCTGTTATTTCAGTTGCCTCAACTATGAATAGAGGACAATAAGCATATCAAACTAATTATGAACTCCTTTACCCAGTAGAGCACATAGAGCAGGTATTTTTAAATGCTTATTACCTTCCCTTTCATTCCTATCACTAGGCCTGGAATTTGACAGAAGAATGAAGGAGGAATAAGGATAAACTTGCTAGACTAGGCAGAATTGGGGGCTGTGAGCTACGGTTTCATACTTCTTTTTAAATTCTATTTCCATATTGTTTCTTTTTAAAAGTGAATAATCATGTAAAATCACAACCTCAAAACAAAAACCCAAATAAACAAGTGAAAAATTGTATGCTCTCATTTGCATTCCAACACCTACAGTTCTTTCTCAGGAGGCATTCTTTGTCAGGAGTCCCTCAGAATTGTACTGGATCATTGTATTGCTGAAAGTAGCCAAAGCTGTCACAGTTGAACATTCCATAACATTACTGTTATAGTGTATAATGCTCCCTTGGTTCTGCTTATTTCCTTCTGCATCAGTTCATGGGAGTCATCCCAGCACCTTCTGAAATCATCCTATTCATCATTTCTTGCAGCACAATAGTATTCCATCACCCTCATATACGACAATTTGTTCAGCCATTCGTCAACTGATGGACATCCCTTCAATTTCCAATTCTTTGCTACCACCAAGAGAGCAGTTACAAATATTTTCCTACAAGTAGGTCCTTTCTTTTTTTTTTCTGATCTCTTTGGAGCATAGACCTAGTGGTGATATTACTGGATCAAACGGTGTGCATTCTTTTGTTGCACTTTGGGAGTTATTCTAATTTGCTCTCCAGAAAGGTTGGATCAGTTCACAAATCCAACAGCAAGGTATTAAGTTTCCCCATTTTGCCACATCCCCTCCAATCTATGTGACTTCTCTTTACTGTCATATTGGCCAGTCGGTTAGAGGTGAGGTGATACTTCAGAGTTCTTTTCATTGACTTCTCTAATCAAGAGGCATTTCTTCATATGATTACTGACAGCTTTGATTTCTTCATCTGAAAACTGCTTATTCATAACCTATGACCATTTGTCAACCACAGAATGACTTGCATTCTTGGATAAAATTGACCTAAATCTTTATGTCTGAAAAATGAGATCAGAGAAATATGCCATAAAACAGTATTTCTCAATTTGTTGTTTCTCCTTCAATCTTGCTAATGTTGGTTTCATTTGTTTAAAACAGTTTAAAAACGTTATAGTCAAAATAATTAATTTTAAATCTTATAATATTCTCTATCTCATTTGGTCATAAATTCTTCCTTTCTCCATATATATGCCAGAAAAACAATTCTATGTTTCCTGAATTTACTTATAACATTATCCTTTTTGGCTAAATCATATGCCCATTTGAAAAATATTTTTATATGGGGTGTGAGCTATTGGTCTATACCTAATTTTTGCCATATGATTTTCTAGTTTTCCAAGAACTTATAATTTCCAAGGATTTTATATGGTCACCCTAGACAATATAAAATATCTAGGAATCTATCTGCCAAGATAAACACAGGAATTCTATGAACACAAATACAAAACACTTTTCACACAAATGGAACTAGATCTAAATAACTGAAAAAATATTAATTCCTCTTGGGTAGGATGACCTAACATCATAAAAATGACAATACTACCTAAATTAATTTACTTACTCAGTGCCAAACCTAACAAAAGATAAAAAAGCATTTTATAGAATTGGAAAAAAATAATAACAAAATTGATCTGTTGGCCTAGCAGTACCAGATCTTAAACTGTACTACAAAACAGTGATCATCAAAATAATATAGCATTAGCTAAGAGATAGAAGGGTGGATCAACTCAATATTGGACAAAACTTGTGGGAAAAATTAGAAAGCAACATGGCAAAAATTAGGTTTAGATCAATTTCTCACACCTTATACCAAGATAAGTTCACAATGGGTACACGACTTTAACATAAAGAGTGATATTATAAGCAAATAAATTAGGTGAACAAAAAATAATATACCTGTCAGATCTATGGAGAAAGGAAGTAATAAAGACCAAGCAAGAGACGGAGAATATTACAAGATGTAAAATGAATCATTTTGACTATTTCAAATTAAAAAGGGTTTGTACAAACAAAACCAATGAAATGAAAATTAGAAGGGAAGCAATAAATTGTAGAAAGAATTTTAAAACAAGTTTCTCTAATAAAGATCTAATTTCTCAAATATACAAAGAACTAAGTCAAATTGGTGAAAAACCAAACCATTCCCCATTTGACAAATGGCCAAGGGATAGGAATTGGCAGTTTTGAGATGAAGAAATCACAACCATCAATAATAACATGTAATAATGTTTTCAATCCCTCCTGAATACAGAAATACAAATCAAAACAATTCTGAGGAACTGCCTCGCAGGTAGCAGAGTGGCTAATATGGCAATAAAGGAAAATAATAAATGTTGGAGGGGATGTGGCAAAATTGAGATACTAATGCATTGCTGGTGGAGTTATAAATGGATCCAATCCTTCTGTTAGGCAACTTGGAATTATACCCAACAGGCTTTAAAACAATACATGTTCTCTAATCCAGTGATACCACTAGGTTTGTGTCCGCAAGTGATTAAAAAAAAAAAAAAGGAAAGGACCTGTTTGTACAAAAATATTATTAGCTGTGCTTTTTCTCATTGCAAAGAATTGGAAAATGGTGGTGGGGGGTTCTCTTCATTGGGGAATGGCTCAACAAACTGTAGCATATGAAGTTGATGGAATACTACTGTGCTATAAGGAATAATGAATAGATTGATTTTTATAAGAACTCAAAAGACCCACATGAACTGATGGGGACTGAAATAAGCAGAACCAGGAGAACACTGTAATCAGAAACCAAATTGTTACTAAAAGGAATGCAATGATCTAGGACATTCCAAGGGACTTGACAAGGAATGCCATCCACATCTAGAAAAAAACTGTGGAGTAAAATCCAGAATAAAACATGTGATTTATCACTTGTTTATATGTATTTTGGTTTTAAAAGACTGTTCTATTACAAAAATTAAAAATATAGAAATCAGTTTTGAGTGATAATATAGGTATAACCCATTGCAATTGCTTCTCCATTCCAAGATGGGGGAGGGAAGAGGGGACGGAGACAACATGAATCATTTAACTATAGAAAGAAATTAAAAATTAAATTTAAAAAAAAACCTAGAAAGATCTACACGAACAGAAACAATTGAAGTGAGCAGAACCAGGAGAACTCTATACACTGTAACAGCAATATTGTATGATGATCAATTGTGAAAGACTTCACTCTTCTCTGAAATATGTTTTGTATGACCTTATATGTATAACCTGGATCAAATTGCTTAGCATCTGAGGGAGGAGAGAAGGACATAGTTTGGATCTCAAAATTTTGGAAAACATGTTAAAAATTGTTACCACATGTAATTAGGGGAATAATAAAACAGCGTATTGCTAAAGCTTACATTTCCAATACAATATTAAATAATAGTGGTGATAATATGCATCTCTGCTTCAGTCCTGATCCTACTGGAAAGGCTTCTAACTGATCCCCATTGCATATGAAACTTGCTAATAGTTTTAGACAGATACTACTTATTATTTTAAAAGACTGCCCTTTTATTGCTTTGCTTTCTGGGGTTTTTAAAAGGAAGGGGTATGGTATATTGTCGAAGGTCTTTTCTTCATCTGTTGAGATAATCGTGTGATTTCTGTTAGATTGCTTATTCATATGGTCAATTATGCTGATAGTTTTCCTAATATTAAACTGGCCTTGCATCCCTGGTATAAATTCCACCTGGTCATAGAGAATGAACTTTGTGAGCTATCTCAGATTTTTGTATCACTATTCATTAAGGAAATTTGTCTATAGTTTTCTTTCTTTGTTTTTCTTCCTCCTGGCTCATCCATCAGCATCCTATTTGCGTCACACTAAAAGTTTTATAGGACAGCTTTTCCTATTTAGCCAAATCATTTAAATAGTAGTTAGATGAATGCTCTATTTAATTTGCCCTTTTTTTCTTTGAAAACAAACTCCTAGTCTTATTTATTAGTTCAAAAGTTCTTTTACTTTCAATTTTATTCATTTCTCCTTTAACTTTTTAGATTTCCAATTTAATTTTTACTTAGATTTTTAATTTGTTCTTTTTACATTTTCCCTCTAGTTTATTAATATAAGTAGTATTTCTGGATATAAATTTTCCCCCCACGTACTGCTTTGGTTATATCTCACAACTTTTGATATGTTATCTCCTCACTGTCATTCCATTTATGATATCACTGATTTTTTACATCATTTGTTTGCTGACCCACCCCTTTTGACCAATTAGATTATTCAGGTTCCAATTAATTTTAGACTTTTCTTTCCATCAATTTTTATTGACAATACTTTTATTGCATCATGATCTGAAACAGTTGCAGTTATTACTTCTGCTTTTTTGCATATTATTGTGAAGTTTTTATACCCTAGCCCATTGTCTTTTGCATATTTCCCATGGACACCCGAAAAGAAGATATATTCCTTTTCCATTTCATTCTCTTTTCTCCAGATATATCTTGTCTAAAATTTCATACACTTCCTTTATTCCTTTCTTATTTATTTTTTGGTGAGAATTCTGATAAAGGAAGGTTGAGATCCCCTACCAGTATACTTTTATTAGCAATTTCTTCCTTATTCTCCTTTAGTTTCTACTTTAAAAATCTAGAGATTATATCATTGGAGCATATATGTTAAAAACTAATGTGGTCTCATTATCTAAACTATCTTTTTTATTAAGATGTAACTATCAACCTTATCTCTTTTAATCAGATCTGAGTTCATAATTGCTACTCCTTTTCTTATTTGAGTTGAAGTCCAATAGTTTCTCCTCCATCCCATTCCCTTTACTCTCCATATCCCTACCTTCAAGGAATGAGTATGGAAAGCACTAATAAAGGCTTAATAAGGGTCTGGAGTCTTGAGGTTGCCTTCTGCCCAGGTATGGGATATGGAGCAGTATATAGGCGGTGGATTTTCTGCACTCCCCTTTGCCCAATTTTATATCCAATTCCTCTTTGTCCTCTGAAACAGACTCTTTCTGCCTACCTTTCAAGCTGTTTTCCTCAGGAGCCTCACCTTACACTGACCCTTGTTCATTCTGTAATTCTAGAATTCTAGAATTCTAGAAGCACTCTTTTAAGGTTCATTTGAGATTCTCCAGGTAGTTCTAGCCTTTGCTTCTGCTTTGCTGCCTTCTTGGCACTGCCTCCCTGTAAGAATTAAAATTTAGTTATTATAGCTATATATTAAATTTATGTGGCCGCCAGGAATCAACAATTCAGGTTGATTCCGTAATTAAATCAGACCCAAGTCAGCATCGGGTTGAGGAGTTTATTTACAATCAGGTAGGTAAAGTAGGGATAAAGAGAAAAAGGGAGGTTAGAAGTCTAATCAAATGAAGCTGTAAGCCACAGGGCCCAACAGCCAGATAGGTAGAGTTTAGAATTGGCCCAGCTAGGCCAAAGAAGCCAGCCTAACTTACCCACGTGACAATACAGAGTGTAAGCTGTCTGTGGTCTCAGGAGATGCTTCTTCCTCCAGTTCCAGACGGCAACTGCCCCCACAGGAAGTTCACTCACTTACTTAAAGAGAATGTGTCTTTCATCACTTCCTATGGTCCACCTCTAATTCAAATGGACAAATGGCAGTTTCTACATTGATTTGGACTGCCCAAAGGGCAGTCCCTTATTCTTGATTTGTTACTTATTGTCACGTGTGGGTAACTCGTCTCCCCTCCCCACTAAGGGAGGTGGGAGTGACATCATTAGCACGCCTGTGTTGAGTAGATTCTTGACTATTAATGGGATCTGGCTAATTCTATTTACACAATCCCCCCTGATGATCATTGGGTGCCTAGTCACCCCAAGTGATCATGTTACACAAACATCTTCTACCACAAAGGTCCTTCTAACTACAATAGTTAGAGATAAGAGGGAAATGGAAAAGAGAGAAAGCAAAACCAATGTTTTGCTAAGCGCGTTGACAAGAAACCAATTGGGGGCAGTCCCCAATCGGCATATCATGTACAATTAAAGTATCTGTTCAAAACCCATCAGTCCATTCATTAGTACCCAAAGTTCGTTCTGGATCACTTGATGCAACAAAAACCCCATCAGTTCAATCAATTGCAACCCAAAGTTCATTCTGGATCTCTTGATTAAACGTAGGTTCTTCAGGCATCTCTCTGCAAACAGTTCATTCTCTGGATTAAGGAATCAGCAAGTTTCTTTCCCTGAGAATTTTCTCAAACAAAACCAAAAATTAAATCTTGGATATAATAAAAATACGATTAATCTTGGATTTTATAAAAATACAATCCCCCCTGACGTGGGTATTTAGAAAGAAATACCCAGATCAGCTCAATATATACAGATGAGTCATGGGGTTGTATGAGTAAATTCAAAAGAAAAAAAGAAAGAAAAAATATAAAAAATCAAATAGAAGAAAATTGAAGCTTTTGAAAAAGAAAGGTATTAAAATCAAAATCAAATATCAAAAGTTATGTACATAAAAATTTTTTGAAGAAAACAAAATTATAACAGGCCCTTGTATTAGGGTCTCATCAATTATAATTTCCATCCTACTAGTCTGTAGGATACAATGCAGTAATACTGCACTTACCCATTTGCAGCTAAGACTACAGGAAGTTGCCATTCTATAAGAGAAAAAAAAAACAGATTTAAATGCAAGGGAAGTGTCTGTCATTCCCTTTACTCTCAGGAGTATATGGGTGAGCCAAATAATAGCCAACCTGCGGTACCTGACTGGCAGTGTAGTTCGGAGAGTCCTACGTCTTAACATATGTTAAGCGTCGCAGCTTCGATTCTTACACTGAGTTCAAGTCCTCAGTGTTGGCGTGGGAGTACCTCAATCCCACCTGTATATGTGTGATCTCTTTAACCTCGTGCTCCTCGGCACTGTGCAGATGTTCTCAGAAATCCCATTGGATTTGTCGGTCGGTCTTCATGACTTTGTGCTTTCCTTAGCACCATTAATGGCTCATGTGTTCCCTTCTCCTGGAATTAGATAGAAGCAGTAATCACAGTCCCGTAACATTTAACAATATATGGCAAGTTCTTGGAGTCTACACCTTGTGAGTAAGCAGTAATATTACAGCAATTATATATATATTAAAATTATAGCACTGCAAAAAATGAAAAAATTAAGTGATTATATGTACTCAAGTACAAGAAATGAGAAAAAAGACAAAAAAAATATCAATTATTCTATTGAAAGATATTAGGAAATCAATAAGAAATTAGAATAAAATCAGGGAAAGAATCAAGACAAACCAATGATTCCAAATTAACATCCATGAGTCCATGAACTGTTATCTCCAATGCAGGTAACAGGAAACAGTCAATCAGGTTCAATAGAAGATGCCCTCTTTACATGTGAGCAATGAATCCAAGAGTCCTTTTCTCCGATCTTTATAGCTGTTGGGGTGGTTATTAAAATTTCAAACGGGCCATCCCACGAAGGCTGGGTTGCCCCAGTGCGCTGGAAGTTCTTTATATACACTTTGTCTCCTGGATTCAGGTCGTGAAGTGAAAAGTCTATTGGTCCTGCTTGTACTGCAGTTCCAGATTCATGGAGTTCACGCAGTCTGTGTTGCAATTCCTGTATATAGGAAGCAATAGAAGTATCTCCTCCTAATAGTGACGTATATGCAGGAGAAAAAGGTTTAGCCTGTATAGGAGGATGTCCAAAAAGCATCTCATATGGTGAGATGTGTAGATCTCCCCTAGGTCTGCTTCTAAGGTAAAATAGAGCTAGAGGGAGAACTTCTTTAAAAAATTCTTTCTAAATACCACTCATTCCACATGGGAAGGAGATGCCTTGGCAGCTAGAGTGTCCCCTTCAATGGCCATCTGCAAGGAAAATCTGCCTTGGTATTAACAGAGAATTTGCACACAAAATTCAGGTCAAATTAGAAGGTTGACTACATGACTTTTGTGATTAACTTCAGGAATGCAAATCTGTAATACTAAGTTTTCACCTGAAGCTACCTAAAATAACAGAGAAACAATTTCAGGAGCAAGAAAGGAAAGTCCCAGTTTCCCATCATAGAATTCAAAGACTTTTTTTAAACAAAACCATGCAGGAGAACCCTGTGCAGAAATCAGCACTTTTGTTTTTTTAATCATTGACAAAAGCTTGAAATCCTGAACCTTTGGCATGGAATGAAGACATTTCCTTAATGGCAGATTCATAGTTAACAGAGGCAATGGTCCTTACCCACAAAGAGTAGATTCCGCACATTCTCCAGCATGATTTCCTTGTATATCTCTTTCTGGGAAGGGTCCAACAGGCACTACTCTTCCTGGGTGAAGTCCACAGCCACATCTTTGAATGTTATTGACCCCTAAACCAGCAAAAGTCACAAGATATAGAGGTGAGGCTGCAGAATTCATCCAATCCAGTACCCATCAACCAGCTGGAAGAAACTGAAGCACACAAGGGACTCACCCCAAACTATTCGCCTTGAAGAGTGTCAGAGCCAGCTCTGGAGACCAGTCGTTCAGAGCACAATGGAGCACTGACAAAGGCATTTTGTGTCTGAAGTGAGAATCACGATGGAAGAGTAAAGACTGGAGAAGTGTCTCACTCGGAAATGCTTTTCCCTTTGGAATTAGGAAGAGGGTATGTGCTCTTTGATGGAGGTAGGAGATTCTGTGGAGAAAGAGAAGGTGATCTGAAATCCCTCCGCATCACAACTCTCAGAATTCATCCAGTAAGAACATTTTTTGAACTTTCTGAAAAGGAAGCAATTACTAGGTATTCTGAGATAAAATATTACCAATGATTAATAAGGAGAAAACAACGAAAAAGGAAGTCTCTACTTAATTTCCTAAAAGGCTAACTCTTATCTAGATGAAAACATAGAGGACTCCAGAGTTATATGAGATCAGACTCTGATTCTAGCTAAATGAAGAAGAGTAGTGTTTTGTTGTTACAGTGAATGTTTGACAGAACACTGGGCATAATATGCCAAGACATCCTGTTTTTGCTTTATGATAAATGTTATTTCTTTTTTTTTCTTTTTTTTTTTTTTAAACCCTTGTGCTTCGGTGTATTTTCTCATAGGTGGAAGAGTGGTAAGGGTGGGCAATGGGGGTCAAGTGACTTGCCCAGGGTCACACAGCTGGAAGTGGCTGAGGCCGGGTTTGAACCTAGGACCTCCTGTCTCTAGGCCTGGCTCTCACTCCACTGAGCTACCCAGCTGCCCCCATAAATGTTATTTCTTATTAGAAAATATTCAATTATTTTATATTTAGTTATAGAAAAGTAAATGTGATGAGGGAAGGAGGGGATGTTCTTCTTTTAAAAAGATAATATTTGATTAACTGGGGTTGGGTAATGAGCTCATTCATAAGAAAGACATTGACTGCAATGACTGGAATTCTCAAGAGGCAAAATTTCTTCATTTTAAATTAATTTATTAATCGACTGGTTATTTAATGTAGTCAGTTGAACCTCTCCACAATGTAAAAGAAAGAAAAAAAAGGTAATTCCTCTCTAGCACTAGTGTCTAGACACATATAGTAGTGCCTTGATACAGAAACACCTTACGTTAAGAGCAGTTTGAGGTACCAGCAGTCAAAATCAGGATTTTTTGCTTTAACTCAAGTGGATATTTGAACCACAAGCTTCCCCCTGTGGGAGGAGCCCAAGATGGATGAGGTAATCAATACAAGTGAGATTAAGGAAAGGTTGAGGATTTGGGAAAAAATTAAACAGTTTATTGAAAAGACACACCCAGAAAAAGTTGCAACAGGTCCTGCATTGCAGCTGTGTAGTAACAACACTTGTTTCACACTTTATCGAAACATTCTGAAAGGGAGGAATAAACAAACTTCCATAGAAAGGTTTTTATTGAAATGGTCTCTAAGTGAAATGGAAGAAAGTGTGGCAAAACAGCCAACATTCAATGAAGAAAATGATGATAATTAAATAAAAAAAAATAGCAATGAAGTTTAGCAATAGTTACATATCACAAGTAACTTGGAAGGTCAATTTTACATTTAAATGTAGCATTATGTGTGTAGAGGGTAAGTTATGTTAAATGATAGAGCATGAAATGAAAACCTTTTCAGCCAGCATCTTCGCCTGGCATTGAAGGCAAATAACATTTCATAAGCAAGTTTATTTCTTTACATGCTTTCTTATTATCTACAATTGTATTTATTTGTTAGCAGTGGTCATCAAAACAATATGGTACTGGCTAAGAGATAAACGGGAGGATCGGGGCGTAGACTTGATGTAAGTGACCTCAGCAAGACAGTCTATGATAAACCCAAAGATCCCAACTTTTGGGATAAAAATCCACTATTTGACAAAAACTGCTGGGAAAATTGGAAAACAGTATGAGAGAGATTAGGTTTAGATCAGCATCTCACACACTACACCAAGATAAACTCAGAATGGGTGAATGACTTAAATATAAAGAAGGAAACTGTAAGTAAATTAAGTGATCACAGAATAGTATACTTGTCAGATCTTTGGGAAAAGAAAGATTTTAAGACCAAGCAAAGGTTAGAAAAAATTACAAAATATAAAATAAATTTTGATTACATTAAATTAAAAAGGTTTTTTACAAATAAAACCAATGCAACCAAAATTATAAGGAAAGCAACAAATTGGGGAAAAAGCTTTATAACAAAAATATCTGACAAAGGTCTAATTACTCAAATTTATAAGGAGTTAAATCAATTGTACAAAAAAGCAATCCATTCCCCAATTGATACATGGGCAAGTGACATGAATAGGCAATTTTCAGATAAAGAAATCAAAACTATCAATAAGCACATGAAAAAGTCTTCTAAATCTCTTATAATTAAAGAAATGCAAATCAAAACAACTCTTAGGTACCACCTTATACCTAACAGATTGGCTAACATGACAGCAAAGGAAAGTAATAAATGTTGGAGGAAATATGGCAAAATTGGGGCATTAATGCATTGCTGGTGGAGTTGTGAATTGATCCAACCTTTCTGGATGGCAATTTGGAACTATGCCCAAAGGGCTATTAAAGACTGCCTGCCCTTTGATCCAGCCATACCACTGCTGGGTTTATACCTCAAAGAAATCATAAGGAAAAAGACTTGTACAAAAATTTTTATAGCTACACTCTTTGTGGTGACAAAAAAATTGGAAAATGAGGGAATGTGCTTCAATTGGGGAATGGCTGAACAAATTGTGGTATCTATTGGTGATGGAATACTATTGTGCTCAAAGGAATAATGAACTGGAGGAATTCCATTTGAACTGGAATGACCTCCAGGAATTGATACAGAGTGAAAGGAGCAGATCCAGGAGAACATTGTACACAGAGGCTGATACACTGTGGTACAATCAAACATAATGGACTTCTCTACTCTTAGCAATGCAATTATTCAGAACAATGCTGATGGTCTTTGGAGAAAGAAAGTTATCCATATTCAGAAGAAAAAGTGTGGAAGTAGAAACACAGAATAAAAACAACTGCTCAAACACATGAGTTGATGGGGATATGACTCTTAACAATCACCCTAGTGCAAATATCGATAATGTGGAAATAGGGCCTGATCAAGGACATATGTAAAACCCAGTGGAATTGTGCTGCGGCTATGGGAGGGAGGTAGGGGGAGGAGAGGGTATGCTTAAAGAATCCTAGAAAATCAACTAAAAAGCTATTGGAAATATTAACAACTTTAGCAAAGTTACAGGGTACAAAATAAACCCACATAAATCATCAGCATTTCTATATATTTCCAACAATACTCACAAGCAAGAGTTAGAAAGAGAAACTCCATTTAAAATCACTCTAAACAGTATAAAATATTCGGGAATTTATTTACCAAGACGAACACAGGAATTATATGAAAACAACTACAAAATACTTTTCACACAATTAAAATGAGATCTAAACAATTGGAAAAACATGAAATGCTCATGGGTAGGGTGAGCTAATGTAATAAAAATGATGTTCCTCCTGAAATTAATTTACTTCTTCAGTGCCAAACCTACCAAACTTTTTTAAAGTTTTCAAGAAACATTTTTATAGAATTAGAAAAAAGTATAGCAAAGTTCACTTAGAAGAACAAAAGCTCAAGAATATCTAGGAAATTAATGAAAAAAATGTGAAGATTGGTGGCCTAACAGTACCAGATCTTAAACTGTACTATGAACCAGTGATCATGAAAACAATCTGGAAATGGCTAAGACAAAAAAGGATCAGTGCATCAATGGAATAGACTTGGGGTAAATGACCTCAGTAAGGCACTGTTCCATAAACCCAAAGATCCCAGCTTTTGGGACAAGAACTTACACTTTGACAAAAACTGCTGGGAAAACTGGAAAAGAGTATGGGAAAAATTAGTTTGAGATTAACATGTCATACCCTATACCAAGATAAATTCAAAATGGATGAAAGACTTAAAAATAAAGAGTGAAATCATGAATAAATGAGAACATAGAATAGTGTACCTGACAGAACTATGCAAAAGGAAAGAATTTAAGACAAAAGAATAGAGAACATTACAAAATATAAAATGAATCGTTTTGATTATATTAAATTAAAAAGGGTTTGTACAAACAAAACCAATGCAACCAAAATTAGAAGGAAAGCATCAAACTGGAAAAATATTTTTAGAACAAAACTCTCTAATAAAGGTCTAATATCCCAAATATATAAGTAAAGAAGTTAACTGTACAAGAAATCAAGCCATTTTCCCTAGTTGACAAATGGTCAAGGGACATGAATAGGCAGTTTTCAGATTAAAAAACCTAAATGATAAATAATCACTTGAAAAAGTGTTCTAAATCTCTCCTAATGAGAGAAATACAAATCAAAACAATTCTGAGGTACCATCTCACACCTAGCAAATTGGGCAATATGACAGTAAAGGAAAATAATAAATGTTGGAGGAGATGTGGTAAAATTGGGACACTGATACATATTTGGTGGAGTTGTGAATTGATTCAACCATTTTGGAAGGCAACATGGAGTTATGCCCAAAGGGTTTTAAAAGACTGCATGCCCTTTGATACTGCTATAAAAGTACTGAGTTTGTATCCCACAGAAGTAATAATGAAAAATACTTCTACAAAAATATTTGGGGAATGGCTAAACAAAATTTTGGTATATGATGGTGATGGAATGCTGTAAGGATTGATGAACTGGAGCCTTTTCATATGAAGGGGGAGAAGCTCAATGAACTGGTGCAGAGTGGTATGAGCAGAACTGGCAGAACACTGTACACAGAAAGTAAAACATTGTGGAAAAATCTAATGTAATAGACTTTGTTAATAGTAGCAATGCAACAAGCCAGGACACTCCTGAAGGACTTAGGTAAAAGAATGCTATCCATTCTGAGAGAAAACTATGGAAATAGAAATGGAAAAGCAAAACATATGACATCACTTATCACACACAAACACACACATGTGATTTGGGGTTTAGACCTTAAAAATTGCTCTCTATCCAAAATGAATAATACGGAAATAAGTATCAAGTGACAACATTTGTACAACTCAATGGAATTGCTTGTCAGGTCTGGGACAGGGGAGAAAAGAGGGGAGGGAAAGAAAATGAATCATGTAAACATGAAAAAAGATTTTTAAATTAATTTTTTTACAAATATTACAAATAATAATATAGAAATAGAATTTGAGCAATAATACATGTACAACCCAGTAGAACTGTTTGTCAGTTCTAGGAGGAAGGAGGAAGAGGGGAGGAAGAGAATACGGATCATGGAACCATGGAAAAATATTCTAAATAAATTTTTCTTTAGTTAAAAAATGAAAAAATAAAAGAACCAAAATTAAAAATATTGAGAAAGCAACAAGTTATATAATCTTGTTAGGTTAAAGGTAAATGATTTTAATAGGAAAATGAAAGACCTAAAGGTACTATATGTTAAGTGCACTCTAAGTTCCTTAAAATTTAATAATATTTGAAAAGCAGACCTTTTAGTCCTCCCCTAGAATTCCCATCCCTTTTTTTCTACTAAAAATATACTTTTTCCTGTCTGTGCCCTCAGCTGATCTCACCTAAAACTTCTTCCAAAACCTCCCTGGCAGGCCTGACTGACTGAAGCAGTGACTGTCCCTGGACCATCCCCCTCTGATGGAGGGTGTCACCCTGGAGGGTGGATGAATAAATGACTGCACTTGTGTCTGTCTGGAATCTGGGCTGGCCCACCAGGAGGGGCTACAGAGGCCCTGGAAATCCCCCAGAACACAGTTGGGGATTGTGGGTGACCTTTGAGGTCACACTGACAACAAGCATTGATGGCACCCCTGGAGGCTTGGGAAAGACAGAGGTCTTAGTTCTGCTGGATTCCAGCTGGGGGGGAGCTTAGCCAGGGCTGGGGGTGGACTTCACTCACCTGGGATGGGGGGTCTCAGGGTCCTGGGAGTCATTTCCTCTGCCTTCAGGGTCTCTGCTTGGGCCAGACACCTCCTTCAGGGGAGTCAGAGCCCCACGGTGGGGAGATTCCTCTGTGTACACCTGTGGGGAATCAGAGATGGGGAGGGCTCAGAGGAGCTCCCAGGGCCCTTCCCCAGCCTCAGGGGAGACTCTCCCCACAGGAGGGGGCAGGAAGGGACAGGCTCGGAAAGCACCTTGGACTGGACAGGAGGAAGCCTCCCCACCCTCTCTCCTGCTCTCTTTGGCTTCATTCCATTCAGAAACTGCTTTGGGTACACGCGGTGGATTGAGGGAGATGCCTAGGAGGAGAGGTTGCTGGGTAATGGGGGGAGGGGCAGAAGACGCTGGAGGGAGAGACAGGCATCAGGTGCGGGTTGGGGGGGAAACATGTTCGCCTTTGTTCTATGTGAGAAATAAGAGCTTCTTCCATGGCCTGTGGGCACGGGCATTCCCCCTCCCCCACTACAACCAGGCTCAGGTTGGCTGCTTCTCCTCAGGGACCTTTGGGGAAGGGCAGGAGCAGCCCCGCCCCCATCCTGTGACTGCACCCCCTCCCCCAGCCAGGGGGTAGGAAGGTGGGGGCCCATTCTCTCCTCTTGGGGACGGCAAAGCCCCGCCGTGGCTTCCGGTCTTGACAGAGCCGCCCCCGCCTGACACCGGCAAGTCTGTGTTTGTCCTTTTTCTATGGTCCTTTAAAGCTATGAATAAACATACAGACACAGCAGACTCCCAGCTCTCCGCAGCTGCTTCCATGATCTCCTCACTGACCAACTGTCCCCCTAACTTCCTGTCAGAGGGCGGCTACTTCCTCCCCTCAGCACTGGTCTCCCTGGTAACGGAAGCTTCAGCTCCGGCTCACTGACTCCGGTCAGTTCTGATCTACTTAGAAACCTGCTCTGGAGTCTCTGAAGGAGACAGAGGGAGAGACTAAGAAAAACCCTTTAATAGAAACTTCCATGGAAAGAAAGGTTTTTGTTAAAACAACCTCCAAATGAAATCGAGGAAAGTATGGCAAAACAGCCAAAATTCATTAAAGAAAATGATAATCAAGTAAAAAAATAGCAATAGAGTTTAGCAATAGTTATATATCACAAGTCATGTGTAAGGTCAATTTTGCATTTAAATGTAGCATTATGTGTGTAGAGAGTAAGTTATGTGAAGCGATAGTGCATGAAATGAAAACCTTTTCCACCAGCATCTTCGCCTGACCTTGAAGGTAAATAACATTCCATAAACAAGTTTATTTCTTTACATTCTTTCATATTATCTATAAATATATTAATGTGTTATAAATAAAGTACATTTTTTATTTAAAAGCATATAAAACAAAAAGCATTTTTTGTAAGTTTTTAGGGGTGGAACAGATTAATTCTCAGATTCACAAATAACCACTGAGGAGGAGGACTTAGGAGACCTCAACTCCTCCCTCATTACTTCTTCACAAGAGAAGCAGCTCCTTGTTCATACAAGGAAGATGTCAGTTCAAGCTTTTCCCAGCCTGGTGGCTGGCCCAGCACACTCTCAAAATGGGTCCAAGTTCACCAGGGCTTGCCAGTCCTACCCTTAATCCATTTATCACAATAATAAAAGGGAGGCTCTGCCCTAGTTTCATAACCTCAGGGGAAGGGCACAGCAAGTCTGGAGTTTTGACCTTGGCCAGCCTAAGAGGAATTTATTCCACAAAAAATATCATAATTCAACATTAATTTTCAAAAAGTGTATTTATGAAAAACAGGATCTAAGCCTAGCCCTGTAACTATGGAAACCTGGGGGGAAAGGGTCAAGAGAAGAAGTTAAAAGGCAGACTGAGGAATAACTGACAGGTCAGTGGCCAGATGTAACAATAACAGGCTACTTGGCTGGACTCTTTTACTTTTCCTTATTGCTCCATGGAAAACCCAGGCTACAATTTGGTAGGTATTGGTATTGGATGCTCTTCCATTTTACCACTTCCTGACCCATTCCCTACTTTTCAGCCTGGAATGCCCCTGGGACACCCAGGGGAGGAATAGTGTGAGGAAAGGCTGAGAGTTTCCAAGCATGAAGGACACAATTCCCCACCTGAAACTCTACAGGGGCCATCACACTATCCTCTGCACCCATCAGGGAGCTATTCCACTCCCCTATAATGGCTTTTTCCAACCGTATGGCTACACTATGTAGACACCTTCATAGCTTGAGAGCAATGGGTCTGAGCTGCAATTCTTTGGACAAAAAACAGCATTCTGTCTCATAATAAAACTCTCTTCCATAACAGTAGCAGGGCAGAGAGCAGCCCCTGGAGCCAGGTCTGAGAGGGAGAACTGCTCCTGACCTATCTGAAGGACATTCAAAGAGTTCAGACAGGAAAGATGAGGCCCAGGGAAAGGGCAACTGCCACCAATAGCAGGGGCAGCAAAAGGTCCTCATTCAGATATACCTAGAACCAGAAGGCAGAAAGATCTCAGCCCCAAAGGAAAGCAGAGAAATCCAGACTCAAAGGAAAGAATGTAGAAAGACCTCAGTTCCAAGGAGAGCAAACAATTTCTTCTTTTGAATTTGTCTATACTGGGTGGGTCCTAGTACTGCCCCCTGCCCCACCTGTCCTGCCTCTGAAGTCCTAAGATCACAGCTGTCCTCCAATGCACCCAAGGGCAGGACCTCAGGACTCTGCATGCCTCTTGACCTCAAGCTCTGCCCTCTATTATCTGGAATGCCACTGCCTCTAGAATGAATCCTCTTTAGCCTAGACTCTGTAAAATTAAAATTAATATACAATAACTTCAAATATTATATTTTATAAGATTTATTAATAATCACTAGAAGTAAAGGAATAAAAAGGTAATTATCTAACAAAACCACATGCCTAAGCAAATCTGCCTCCTCAAAAGTCCCACTCCACCAAAGCCACAACAGCAAGGAAAGAGAAAGAGTGGCAGAAAAAGGGAGAATTTATATCCTGCCCATGTCAGTATGTAATGGAGAGTGGGGTGCTGGGTAATGTAGTTCAAAGGTACAAGATTTCTAATTATAGATTTCTCCCATGTGATCATTTGGGAGACCAGTCTCCCCAAGGGATCATTTTAAACATAATCAATTTAAAAGATTTTTAACTAAAGGTACATTATAATACTGCAGTTTCTAAAGGGAAATTACAATAATTTGGGGATAAAGCAAAACAAAGGGAAAAAAGAACAAAATCAATGTTAAGTGTATTGACAAAAAGCCAATTGGGGGCAGTCCCCTTTGGCAGAAGAGTGTACATTCAAAATAAATGCATTCAACCTCCCAGTTCAAAATAACCACATCCCAAAATTCACTCTGGATCTTTTGGTGCAGTGTGTGGTCTCTGCAGGCATCTGCATAGTGCCTTCTCCAAACAGTTCACTTTCTGGATTCAGGGAGGTAGCAAGTTTCTTATCCTAAAATTACTCCCAAAGGAATTTAAACTTTGCATTATATGATAATAATACATTCCCCCCTGAGGAGGATGGTGACAAACCCAGGGATCACTCAGGGATGCATGGCTAAATTATGAGGTATATAAATCAATAGGCAAAAGAAAATCAAAAATATCAAAAAATCCAAATAAAAGAGAAAAAATAACTTCTAGATGAAATATAAAATATCAAAGTCTTACATGTAAAAATTCTAAGTAAGGAAAAATAAACCTAGAACAGGTCCTTGAATCAGGGCCAATTAAAGTGATATATATCCCATAAGCCTGTAGTAGCAATTATGCACTTACCCAATCAGCAGCCAGGACTACAGAAAATTGCCACATTATGAAAGACAGAAAAAAGGGCCTAGATTTTAAGGAAAGACTGATAATACCATCCCTTGGTCTGATTTTACCTTTTCTCTCAGGGATTCTGGAGTCAGGATGACAACCAAATGAGGTGCTTGATAGAATGTGGGATAGGGAAAACCTGCCTGTGATGTATGTCAAACAGCTGCAACCTTGAACCCCAAACAAGTTCAAGTCCTCTTTTCTTGGCACAGAATGTCATCAATCCCACTGTAATTGGTTGGTTTCTTTGACCTTGTGCTCGATTGGCACCATGCAGGTTAGCTTTGTGCTTCTTTGGCATTGTGCAGTGGCTCTTTTTGTGTTCCCTTATCCTGGAATCAGACAGAATCACTAAGCAAAGTCCAATAATTTAAAACAATGAATAGAAGGTTTCTATAGTCTAAAGCTTTTGGGTATGCATTGATATTAGGGCTAATTGGCATTTTAAACTAACCATAGTGCAAAATCAAAAACAAATAAATAAATAAAACAGCTTAATACTGGCAACATGTGCTTCACGTTCAAAAAATAAGAGAAAAAGCCTCAAAGACTATATTGCACATACTAGGAAAAACAATAATAAAAAAGTTTTTAAAATAAAAAATACATAGTTTACAATTAGTGACACTGTGTCACCCAAGGAGAGGTAGAATACAAAGATTCCTCACCAAAAATAAGATCCATTTCCTATTTAGCAAAGCAAGTATTAATTCACTGGGGAAATGCTAAAGAAATTGTAATAGATGAATGCCATAAAATGGTGAGGAGGCATGATAAACACCAGATTTCCAGAGAAAAAATAATTATCACTGTAGTGTTTTCTGCACAATATGAAATTTGGGCTATTGGATGAGGCCTCCTTTGTGGAGAAGCCTAGGGAAGTCTGTGCTACAGCAAGAGACCTTTCTGGGGAATTAGATTTATTGAGTCTTCTCTCCAGAATGATGTGTCCAGTGTAGAATCAAGGTTGAGCTTGAAGCAAAGCTTTTCCTGAAACTATTGCTTATAGGCCCCTTTATTCTAGGAAGAATATTGTTCTCTACTGAGCATACCTCTGTTCTCCCACAACATTGGATTTTTTTTTACCACAATTACATGTAACAACAATATCCAACATTTAAAAAATATTTGATTTTGGATTTTCTTCTCCCAGCTCAAGGGATGGCAAACAAACAGATATTAAGCCTTTTCTCATATTGATCTTTTTGTAGGAGGAAACTAAAAAAAACCAAACAAACAAAAATTAAGAAAGTAAGACATTTTGGGGGGAGTCTGCATTCAGACTACTGCACTTCTTTCTCTGGGGGCAGATGAAATTTTTTTTATTATGAGTTTTGGGAAATGTTTTGGATCATTGCATTGTTGAGAAAGGCAAAATATATAGCTGTTCTTCAACAATTTTCTCCTGTTTCTGCTTACTTCAGCTCGCATCAGTTCTTGTAAGTCTTTCTAGGTTTTTCTGAGCTACTCCTGCTTGAAATTAATTGTAACAGAATAATATTTTATTACAGTCATATACCACAATTTATTCAGCCATTTCCCAGTTGATAGATTTCTCTTTACTTTCCATTTCATTGCAACACAAAACAAGAGCTGCTTTAAGTATTTTTTTAGCCATATAGGTCCTTTTGCTTTTGCTTTTTTGATGCCCTCTGCACATAGTTCCAAATTACTCTCTCCAAAATGGTTGCATCAATGGATAGCTCCCCTAGTAGTTCAAGACTATCTCAGTTTTCCCACATCTCATCTAATCCCTCTCACTTTCTTTTGATGTCATAATAGCTAATCTTCTAGCTGTGGGCTGATCCTTTAGACTTGTTTTAATTAACATTTCTCTAATTAAGAGTGATCATACTCCACTTAAGGAAAGCACATCCACCTAGAGCAGTGACGGGCAAACTTTTGAGGTTGGTGGGTCAAAATTCACCAAAAAACTAAGCATAACTTGGGTGGTGTGTCACTTTGAGAAAAAAACATAATTTCATGATATTTTTAGTTTAAATAACAAAAATGTATAATTGTAACATATAACTGTATTTAATAAACCAAAAGCTAATTATTTAACTTACCTGCTTAGTGACTTCTTTGTTCATCTGTTAGTTGGTTGCATTTGTTGGTCTTGGTATTATTTAACTTGTGTGGGGTGCTGTGAACTACAATAAGTGTGTGGGGGGGGGATTCTTTAACTAACCTGCCTATTAGTGATTTTTTTTGTTACTGAATTTCATTGGCTAACAAAAATTAATTTAACCGCTAAATCTTCAATTGAAGGTCCTATTTTGATTTGAGGAATTATTTTGTATACTTCAAGCCCAAGCAAGTGCTACTAACTTCCATCTGTCAATCTATTTCTTTTGTTGGTTTTGATATTATTTGATGCTGAGAATAAGGTCTCACAAAAGTACGTAGAGGTCAAACCCGGCCTCAGCCACTTCCCAGCTGTGTGACCCTGGGCAAGTCACTTGACCCCCATTGCCCACACTTACCAATCTTCCACCTATGAGACAATACACTGAAGTACAAGGGTTTTTAAAAAAAAAAGTATGTAGAGGGAAAATTTGTGAGTAAAGCCATTGCTATATTTTTCAGGGTACTAAAAGTGTCTGGTGATCAGTTCCAGGCACTTCAAATTTCTGTTCATAGTGGAACTCCTCTTGATCTTTCCAGATTCTCAAGCTTTGACCTCAAGTCTACAAACACCTGAGGCCAGATGCTATTTTGAAATTCTGCAAGTTGCATCTCCAAATCATCAATTTGTATCCATTGGAAACCATTTAATTCCAAACTACTTGAGACTACTACATCAGGATACTTAATTATTTTCATGGTCTATTCTAGGCTTCTAAATTGATTAAATCTATCGCCGAACTGGTTAAGTAACAAGTCTAAAACATGCTGGTACTTTATATGCAAGGGTTCAATTTCATTTTGTACAGCTGCACTTGCCTTCTCAAAATACTTTGTTATTTGAGGAAAATACTTATAAGTTTTAGTTTCTACAACTCACTTGAAAATTTTAAGTTTACTTTCAAAAGCTCTTATGTATCCAAACATAACATCAATACTTTTGCCAAAACCTTGTAACTTTAAATTCTGTTCATTAATATGAATAGCGAGATCTGTAAAAAACATCAGTGTTGAGTCACTTATCATCATTGAGCTGAGGAAAGTTTTCCAGATCCGTATCCTCAAGAAATACCTTAATTTCTTCAAAGCACTCCACAAAGAGCTCAAGAACTTTGCCTTGGCTCAGCCATCTTACATTATTGTATATCAGCAGTCCACTGTAGGTGGAATCAACCTCCAGTAAAAGTACAGAAAATTCTTGCTGGTAAAGGGGGCAAACAGCTATTAAATTAACTATTTTTGTAACAATTGACATTGTCATTTAAGTCAGTGAATACTGCCTTGGCACATAAAGCCTCCTGATGGATAATACAGAAAAGGCACAATTGGATGTCCAATAGCTTCCGTAAACAATTTGACAAATCCAACTTTTTTCCCCACCATGTTTGGTGCCTCATCTGTTGTCATTGACCCAACTTTAAAGATATCAATGCTTAGGTCACGGAATGTTCGTATAACAACCTTACATATTTCGCTTCCTGATGTACTTGTTGGCACTGATGCTAACTTTATCAACTCTTCTCTTGTTGTGAGATCATCAGAATATTGACCAATAATGGCCAAGAGAGCATGTGATGTGACATCAGTAGTTTCATCAAGAGAAATCAAAAAGTAATTACAGTTACTTATGTCTCTCTTTAATTGATGTTATATGATTGTGCTCAGTCTCATTATTCAGTCTTTTAAGATATTTCTACTGAGTGGTGTGTCATTTAAAATCTCTTGGGATACTTGGAACTACATTTCCCGTGATCCCTAATGGGTTTCCTGTTTTGGATTACGTATTCAAGGTGAGGGACAGTTTTTAAAATAGGGGGAAGTGACTTGGAACTTCCTCTTTAGCTACCTGAGCGCGCGGAGAGAGAAAAGGTAAATGGCTGAGGTGAGGTTGGAATAGGTTTCTTATAGGCGCATGGTCAGTTTATCTCTATCAGCATGGTTTTTATTAAAATACTATTTTCCCTTCTAATATCGGCCTTTTTCATTTTTAATCATAACAGTTGTAACAGATATTCTCTTAATAATTGCATCTTTATTCTGCATATCGTGAAATAGAACTGGTACACATCTTAGGAGAGTTTCTTTAATAAATTCTCCCTCAATGAGTGCTTTTCCATGCTGAGTTATGGAGTGAGCAATGCTCAAACTTGCAGATATTAAATTTGTGGATCCTTTTACAAATTTAAGGATATTAATATTGGCTCTTATAAAGGTGTAGCTGCCTGGAAATGTATTTCTTCCTTTCATCCTCACTTTTTTTCAAGATCTGGGAATGACTAATTTCAAAATGTCTATTTACATTCCACATTCTGCTTACTACTGTTTCAGTACATAGAATGTAAAATGATCTGCCATTTCTTTCTATAATGCCATACATCTCAACCCATGTCTCTTGAAAGGTTCGGCTACTGCTACTACCACTTCCTTTACTTAACCTTGGTTTTTTACTTTTGGGGTTCTCCATCAGGGAAGCAGTGACAGAAGATGGAATTATAGATAGCCTGTTAGCCCTGCAGGCAATTAGGAGTTAACTAGCCTAACTGACCACAAGATGACACATGTAACTGTCTTTTAGGAAAGGGAAGGGTTAATAAGCAGAAATAGGGGTTAATAAGGATGCACAACAGTAATAGTGGTGAAATGGAGTCTGCACTCTGCTGCAAGATGACGTTTCTTATGTAAATTAAGATGACTGCCACTATTTCTAATAGGGGGAAATAGCACCCATAGCACAGGCAAGGGCCTCTCCCAGCCTCCCCCTCACTTATCTCAGTAATGATGGTAAATTAGAAATCAAAGACACACCAGAACAGTAGATTCGATGACGGTTGCTGTGGTTATGTGGTTGTTAGCAATGGTGATCACAGGGCACTCAGAGATGTGTCCCCCACGGCATTCTGCTGCTTCTGCTCCACTGGCCAGAAGAGAGATCAAAGATCCACTCAGTGCTGGAAGGGTGTTGTGAGAAGAACATCACACAGGTGCACTGGGGATCTTTGCACCCCTAACTGACCCATTCCCTATTTCTGGGCCTGGAACAGCCCCGGCACACTCAGGGAATTAATATTCTGAAGAAAGGCTGAGAGTTTCCATGAATGGAAAGAAGCAATCCCCCAGACTCTCTGTAAAATGTAGAATCCTGAAATCCTACAGGGGACAATTCCACTGTCCCCCACCCCCAGGGCTATTCCATTGCCTGTAATGGGTTTTTTGATTCTTCTGGTTAACTATCTGTCAACATCCTTGAATAAACACTTTCATGTCTTAGGATGACAAAGTCTGAGCTGTAATTCTTTGGGCCAGAACTAGCATTTTCTCTCACAGGACAAAATTCACTCTCCTACAAAGCACCAGTGGCAGAGAGCAGCCCCTGGAGCCAGGTTTGGGAGAAGAACTGCTGTTCACATTTCTGACGGGCATTCAAGGAGTTTAGACAAGAAGGATGAGGCCCAGTGGAAAGTGGCAACCAACATAAGCAGAGGCAACAAAAGGGATAAGACAGAGAAATCTCTGGAAGCAGAGAAAACTGGGCTCCATGGGAAGAAGACAGAGACATCTCAGTTCAGATGGAAAGTAGAGATATTTCAGCCCTAAAGGGAGAAGGCAGAGAGATCTCAGTTCCAAGGAAAGATGACAGCTTCCTGTTTAAGAGCAGTCTACCCTGGTTGGGACCCCCAAGTCCCTACAGTCCCACCAGCCCTGCCTCTGAAGTCCTAAGATCAGAGCCTTCCTTCAATAGCACCCAAAGGCAGGATCTCAGCACCCTGCCAGTCTTTCCACTCCAAGCCCTGGTCTCTGTTATATGGAATTCCACTGCCACCAGAATGACCCCTCTTCAGCCTAGACTCCTCCAAGGCTTCCAAATCATTCCAGGGCTTGGATATTCTACCACCTACAAGGCTGGTCACCTGAGAGCTCCTCTCCCCTTACCCTCCCTCACTCTCCCTTTATTCTCTTCCATATTCTCAAGATCCAATGACACCGATCTTCTTGCATTTCCTCACACAAGCTTCTCCATCTCCTGACCAACCATTTTTGCTGGATCTCTGTCTCCACCTCAAGCCTACACTGCTGTCCCCACTAGTCTCTGCCTCCTGAAACAGGATTCCTCCAGATCTGGACTAAAATCCTATCTTCTGCAAGAAGCCTTTCTTGGTCCATCTTCTCTGGATGATTTCCTATAATTTATCTTCTACATATTTTGTTTGTAGGAAACAAATATTTCTGAATTGCAGGAACCAGATAGGGCAAAGCCAAGAGACCAGACCAGATAGATGGCCTCCATTTTTCTATCTAGGTGTTCCCCAAAACTGAACTAAGCTACCTATCTATGACTCTCAATAGTTGGTTAGATTTATTTACCAAAAGCTGTCTCCAAAAACCATTATGAATGATCTCAAATGGCTAAGTTCACCCCTAGGGGTCCAACCCTTGAAGTAAAACCTCAAAGCTGATCTGACAGGATTTTTTAGATAAAACCTTCTGAAAAGCATAGCAGGTATGGTCAGATCCTTTCCTAGATCATTCCCAATTAAATAGAATAGAGTACCTCCAAAGATGAATTAGGGATTACTCCTTCTCCACAGTCAGGTTGAGGTAGATGAGGAACAACATGCCTGCCTTTCCTCCACTATTCCCAGACAGGAAGAAAAAACTACCTCCTCCAGTAAGTCATCGACTCGCCCAGTTGTCACTTCCAAACTGTTCTTCATCTGCCTTCTGCCTGCTGAAACCCTTTCCCTTGAGTTCCTAGTAAGTGCTGTAAAGACAGTCTTCCACTTCTCTTAAATCTTATGCTATCTCTATCCTTTTCCCATTACAAACACTAAACATGATTGGAGAGAACTGTCATTTGAGATTAAATTATATGGAATGTAATTGGAAGAAATACTATTAAAAAAACTGGTTGGCGATGCAAGCAGTCCAATGGTTGTCCTCTGGTAAATGCAAGTATTGCTCTGAATCATGGGAAAGCTGAGAGGCCTCTAGAAAGTCCCTAGAAAGAAATGTCAGATGCATACCTGGCAAGTTTTAGACCTGGCTGTGCATCATCGCCAACTTAGACCTGCCATTAGTTAATACTCCTAAGTCGGGGAGCCCTTCTCCCTTACTGCTGTCATGTCCCTCTTTTCTGTGTTATGGCAAGTTTTCTATAATCATGAAAGGACAAAAGTCCAAGGTAAGCTAACACTTAAATAAATGGGAATTGAAGATGCAGATATGTAGAATTTTAGCCACTGAAACAATCAGGCATATGAATATTGAGTTTTACTTTCTCTGGAGTTGGGTACCATTTTTCATCCTGTCCTTCAGAACTGTCTTCTATGACTATAATATTGAAAGTAGCAAAGCCACTGACGGCTGATCATTGGATAATATTGGTGGTTAGTATGTACAATGTTCTCTTGGGTCTCTGCCCTTCAATTTGCATCAGTTCATTGAAATCTTTCTAGGTTTTTCTTAAATCTTCCTGCTCTTCATTTCTTTCTTTTTTTTCATCAGGAAGGGAGAAGATGAGAAAATAAGCATTTATATTTGTTAGGGCTATTTAGGCATTTTCAGTAGTGTCTGACACTTCATTACTCTCCTTTCTTGGAGGAGGAGGTTCTTTTTTAGCCATCTTTTTTTTATTCCTAATTTTATAAAACCAAATAAAACATATACATAGGCCAAGAAAAAGAATATTGTACTTCAATGAAATCATGAATCATTCATGTTTAGCTTAGTTTTCATCATATCTACATAATAAATCCTATCCACAAGTATCCCAGGCCCTTATTACCCTCCTGGCATCACAAAACATATTATCTGGGAGACCAACAGGTTCAGACAAATTAAGTCTTTCATGTTTTCATTTTTCAATTCACATTCACAGTTTATTCTTCCACTATAATTATGTAACTGTGTATAATGTTCTCTAGGTTTTACTCATTTCACTGTTCATTATTTTGCATATTTCTTCCCATGATTTTAAAAATTAGCCTGCTTCTTGCTTCTTATGATGCAATAGTATTGCATTACAATGATATATCACAATTTGTTCAGTTATTCTCCAATTGATGGACATCCCCCTCAATTTTGAATTCTTTGCTATCACAAAGGGAGCTGCTACAAATATTTGGGAACTTCTGGGTTCTTTCCCTTTTCCCCTGATTTCCTTTGGAAATAGGCCCAACAATGGTCTTTCTGGGTCTAAGAGTAAATGTAATTCTATAACTCTTGGTGTAATTCCAAATCCCTCTCCTAAATGGATGGGTCAGTCAACTGCTCTACCAACAGTGTATGAGTTTCCCATTTTCCCACATCCCCTTCAATAGTTCTCATTTTGCCCTTTTGTCATTTTAGCCACTCTGATGGATATGAAATGATATCTCAGAATTCTTTTGGTTTGCATTTCTCTAATCCATATGATGGGGACTGAAATGTCCCACAGACCCTGCCAAGTAGCTGATCACAATCAAAAGAACGCAGAAACAATAGCTAGTTGCTTAGAATGGGGCTCCCATTCATATAAGACATATGAGTTGTTTAGATTCAGAATGAGAAAATTCTTCTCATTAATCTTTAGACACTCTCTAGATCCTTGGTTGGGGTCTCTGAACAGCAAGTTCAGGGGGTTCAGTTTCCCAGTCACACAGGACTAGATTCCAACAATGCTCCTTTTCTACACTCACTGCCTTTCTTAGATCTTGGGCAGAAAAGAGCAGGTTGCCCCAAGGAATTTAGTGTGCCATTAGCACCCCATTTACTTTGCAGGTATAATCTCCCCAGTGGGAAACACAATGGATCATGGGTAAAGCTACAATAGTTCCCTGGAAACACAGAGCAACACCTGCCAAAACAAATGATCCCTTCCTCAGGAACTAACCAAGATAAAGAACCTTCCTGAGAGGTCCCACCTACTCTTACTCTTACTTTAATCTGATTTTTATTCTTATCTTCCCCTTTATTTGTTTACTATACCTTCTCCTCTGTTAGGATATTCTCTTACAATAAGGCTTGTTTCCTGCATGGGATTCCCTGAGCCATCATCACTTCCTTGGACAAGACCCAATCAGCATCACTCATATCAAATAATGATTTAAAGCAGTGATAGGCAAACTTTTTAAAGAGGGGGCCAAAGGAATGTTCTATCTGGCCACAAGACATTATTCCTAATCTGATGAATACAGTGAGTAAAATATAATACAATGAAACTTCAGAAGAGTTGTATTAGAACATTTCAGAGGGCTACATCTGGCCTGGGGGCTATAGTTTGCCAGTCACTGATTTAGAGCATTTTTCTTGTACCTACATATAGCTTTGATTTCTTCCTCTGAAAATTGTCCACTCATCTCTTTGGCCTATTTCTCAATTGGGAAATGCCTCTTATTCTGAAAAATTTGACAAAGTTCTCTACATATTTTGGATAGGAGACCTCTATCTAATACCCATTTATAAATATTTTTTCCAATTTTTCTGCTTTCTCCTAATCTTTCTGCTCTTCATTTCTTAAAATACAATAGTATGCCACCACACTCTTATACCACAACTAAAACAAGCATTTATTAAATGCCTGCAATGCACCAGGCATTGTGTTGAGGGCTAGAAAAATATTATCTTATTGCATCTTCCCCACAACCCTGAGAAATAGATACCATTATTATCTCTATTTTTCAGAGGAGGAAACTGAAGCAGACAGAGGTTAATGACTTTTCCAGGGTCACACAGTTAGGAAACTGAATCTGAACTGGCCTTTATGACTCCAGGCCCATTGATCTTTCCATTATACTACGTGGTTTCTTCTAGGGGGTGATGCAGGTCTGGATTTGGATGGTATCTGAGAGTCTAATTCTTGAGACCCAAAGCTCGTACTATGTGCCAAGTACTGATCTAAATACTTGGGATTCAAGAGGTATAAAAGTCAGTCTGTGCCCTCAGGTAGCATATGATCTAGTGGAGAAGCAAACTCACCCATAATGCCTGTAAAGAATGTTCTACATAGGATTGATGGGAAATAATTATTGAGGGGAGCCACTGTTGGATTTAAAAATCAGTCTGGCAACTTCCGGTTAAGATGGCGGCAGAGTAAGGAGCAGCTGCTCGATCTCTCCTGACCGAACCACACAGAACCCCTCAAGGGGAAATAAAAACGAGTCCAGAGGAACGAAGGAACCCCACAACAGGGCGCAGCATTGAAGGTACGCAGAATCGGGGCATTTCCACACTTTAAAGGGGTGAAACAGTTCACACTAAAACACGAGAGGAAGAAGCCCCTCCCCCACCCCCCACACCTCACAAGCGGGTAAACAGGACTGGGGCAACCAGAAAATCACTGGCAGCCCCTGAGCACCTACCAGTGCACTGCAAGACGAGGGACCCCAGGTGGCTGGGACTCTCCCTGAGCGCCCACGTGGGTGAAGGCACCGCCTCTGGCCGGGACAAAGGCCCCTAAAATGTGGCCTTTCCCAAGCACTGAAGGCATCGCCTCAGGGGCGAATAAAGATCTCCAGCCCACGGACTTTCACTACCTTCTGCGGGGGTGAAGGCAGGGCCCTAAGAGCATCAGTGCAGGCAAAGGCAGTGCCCTAGGCTTGGATAACGATCTCCAGCCCAGGCTTGGACCTCCAGTGAGGACCCCGTGCAGACCTGAGCGTGGCTGTGGAAGCAGCCCCAAAGACTGCTGAAGGAACCTCGGGCAGAGGGGCAGACCGGGAACTACCAGGAGGCCTGACCCCGAGGACAAGGAGACCGGAGGGCCCCCCCCCCCAAGCTTGCAAGGCCCAGGCAGACCCGGAGTGCAAAGACAAAGCGGAAAAGGGGTGGGGCTAACAATGGCCAGCAATAAGGAAATCCAGAAGAAAAAGACCATCAAGAGACACTCTGGAACACTGGACAACTTCTACACAGAGAAAATCCAGACAACAGAGGAGGGAAAACAAAAATCCAAACCTCCCCAAAAAAATGAAAGCTGGTCACAAGCTATGGAAGAGTTTAAAAATGAAATGCTAAGGAAGATGGAAGAAATCTGGCAAGAAAATAACAGTTTAAAAGGCAGAATTTCGCAATTGGAAAGTGAGACAAGACAACTGAAGACGAAAAATGACCAGATTGAAAAGGAAAACCAAAACATTAGAGCCGAAAACCAATCCTTAAAGGCTAGAATCGAACATTTAGAAACCAATGATCTCTCAAGACAACAAGAACAAATAAAACAAAGTCAAAAGACTGATAAAATAGAAGGAAACATGAAATATCTCAAGGAGAGAGTGACAGACCAAGAAAACCGGTCTAGAAGAGATAACTTGAGAATCATTGGTATTCCAGAAAAGGCAGAAATTAATAAAAACATGGACTCCATACTCAAAGAAATTATTCAGCAAAATTGCCCTGAAGTTCTACAACAAGAGGGCAATATAGACATTGAAAGGATCCATAGAACACCCTCTAAACTGGACCCAGAAAAGTCAACACCCAGAAATATAATAGCGAAATTGAAGAGCTTTCGAGTCAAAGAAAAAATCTTACAAGAAGCCAGAAAGAGACAATTCAAATATCAAGGAGCACCAATAAGGATCACACAGGATCTGGCAGCCTCAACACTAAAAGAACGCAAGGCTTGGAATACAATATTCAGAAAGGCAAGAGAGCTGGGCCTGCAACCACGGATCAACTACCCAGCGAAACTAACCATATACTTTCAGGGGAAAGTATGGGCATTCAACAAAATTGAAGAATTCCAAGTTTTTGCACAAAAGAGACCGGGACTAATTGGAAAGTTTGACACTCAACCACAGATATCAAGAGAAAGATGATGAAAAGGTAAATAAGAAACAGAGGGAAAAGAAAGAAAACTCATAGTCTTTTAAGCTTGACTCTTTAAGGGCATAAATAAGATCTAAGTATCTGTATTACTAGGTGGAGAAATGCTATGTATAATTCTCTGTAGTGAACTCTATACACTATTATAATATTCACTATTATAGCAACCAGAAGAATAATTCATAGGGAGAGGACAGGATACTAAATGGTCTAAGATGACATGGGGGGTGGGAAAGAGGGGAGGAA
>NC_058132.1:11669252-11775383 GCF_016433145.1 Gracilinanus agilis | reverse complement strand
GAGAGAGAGAGAGAGAGAGAGAGAGAGAGAGAGAGAGAGAGAGAGAGAGAGAGAGAGAGAGAGAGAGAAATGAGCAGCCTACCTAGAAGGTCTCTGATTTAAGCTATAGAGGCAGAATCTTAACCTTTGCCATGTAGACGTGGGCCTGTAAAAATGGCCTCAGAGTTAAACCCTCCTTCCCCCTCCTTCTCCTTCCCTTGCCCATAGTTTCCCTTCACACAAGCCACCTGCTGCCCATCCCACATTTCCCCTCACCCCCTCCCTCCTCTGCTGGGTTCTAACCTTGGATCCCAGGACCATCGCTGCCTCCTGCTCCCCTTCAATAGTCCTCTCTGACTCACCCCTCCCTTTTGTCCCTATCTTTGGGTGTCTGGGTCCTCCTCCTCTGGTCTGTAAACAAGGATGGCCAGCTGTTTGCAGTCCAGCTTGTTGCTTCTCTCCCCTCTGCTCAGCCATAACCTCAGCATATATCAGACCCTCTATAAGCTGGCTGTTGCCTTTCCTTGGGGCCTGACCTCTTTGGAAGCTATTCAGGGAGTTTAACAGGGTCTGAGGAGCTCATTATTCAGCCCCTCCCTGGAATACCCCAAGACACCCCTAACTGGTGAATGCATGATCCAGCCAACCCTCAGAAAAATGTCCTCTTGTTCTATGCAGTCTCTGGATTAAGTGAAGCAAAAGATGGCACCAGAGAAGCTGGGGAGTCTTCTTCCAGGCCAGTCCAAGGTCCTTTCCAAGCCTGAGGCTTCCTGTGGGAAGAGGCTCCCCTGAGGCCAGGGGAAGGGCCCTGGGAGCTCCTATGAGCCCTCTCCCTCTCTAATTCACCACAGGTGTACAAAGAGGAAGTCTCCCCACCTTCGGGCTCCACCCTCTGAAGGACCACAGTCTGGCCCAAGCAGAGACCCTGGAGCCAGAAGGAATAGCCCCTGGGACTCAGAGACCCCCATCCCAGGTGAGTGAAGTCCATCCTCAGCCCTGGCTAAGCTCCCCCTAGCTGGAATCCAGCAGAACTAAAGACTTCTGTCTTTCCCAAGCCTCCAGGTGTGCCATCACTGCTTGCTGTCAGTGTAACCTCAAAGGTCACCCACAATCTACAACTGTGTTCTGGGGGTTTTCTAGGGCCTTTGTAGCCTCGCCTGGATGAGCCAGTCCAGGTTCCAGGCAGATAGGCACAAGCACAGTCACTTATTTACCCATCCTCCATCAGCAGGGGATGACTGTGTGTCCTGCAATTCCCGGAATGGCCCAAGGACAGTCTCTGCTCCTGTCCTCTAGGACCCAGGGTATAGCCATATCAGTCAGGCCTTCCAGGGAGACTTTGGAAGAAGTTTGGGGTGAGATCAGGTAAGGACACAGACAGGAAAAGGTGTGTTTTGAGCAGAAGAAAAAGGATGGTAATTCTGAGTGAGGGTTAAAAGGTCTGCTTTTCAAATATTAAACTATCAGGAACTTAGAGTGTACTTAACATACAGAAACTTTAGGTCTTTCCTTTTCCTATTAAAATCATATACCTTGAACTTAGTAGGATTATCTAACCAGTTGCTTTCTCAATATTTTCATTTTGGTTCTTTTTGGAGGATGAGATGCAATTAGGGTTCTAGCCCCATAGATACAAACATAAGCAACAATGCCTTTTGGGGAAAAGATTTCTCTAACCCCAGGAGCAGTGATTCCATAAATGAAATTACTTACAAGAGAATAATTATACTCCAGTTAAAAGAAAAACATAGGTGGAATTTTTAAAAAAACTTTAATAATTTACTATTGTAAAAGAAAACTGCATATCCATTGAGTTGCTAGAACACTAGAACATACTTGGCTGTTGACTACATTCAAATGGAAAGATATTACATAAACTCTCCTTACATTTAGGAAAGAGTATTTTAGTGATTTCCTATTATACAGGATTAGCATGAATAGACAGTCCAATGACCAACTCACTTGGTTGTGTGGGATACAGAATGACCTCTCATTAGACTGAAAACAGTCACATCTTACAAACTGCATTATGCTCCTACATTTCCTTGGCCATTTTTTTGTGAATATAGAAATTTTTCATCAAAGAAAAAGCACATACAAGAGTATAACCACATTAGCACAGGTCCTTTAGACATCAGCTTAAGTGCATAGAGTGATTCAACATTATTTGATTTTAGGTAAGAGTCAGAGGTGTCAATATGGCAGTAATAATTCTACTTTACAGCCAGACTCAGGAATCATCAGATGGAAAATATTCCTATTTAAAAGAAAATGACAAAGTGGGGATCCTGAATCAAAAAGGGACCCAACTTTCACATGTGCCAAGAATCATCCCCATGACTTCTGCCAGATAAAGACCTCAATTTGTGAGTATTTGGGATCACATTCCTTCTGAGTAACTGGTGGCTTTTCCCTAGAAAGGTAGGTAGATTACTAACTTCATGGTCAAAGATCCATAAGACAATTATACCTGAACTTAAGACTCAAAATATTGGTTGCAGTCCAAAAAGCTTTTACCTCAAATGGCAAATCTTACAAATCACAACATAGAGCAAAACAATCTCCCAGGATTCACACTGCTGCATAATTTCTAACCACAGGTACTCAAATGATAAACAAAGTCTCCAAGCCATAAAGAAAGATAGGTTTATTGGGGGATAGGCGTAGGGGTGATGTTCTCACAACAAAGATGGATCTCCTTTCAAGACCAGAAGGACCTTGAGCACTGTGGGAGACATTCTTTTCTACCCCAAAGAATTAGACAAGTTTTTATATCTGTACCAAAATAATTCAGGTCAGTGATAAAAAGAGAGATGTGGATTGGTTGAAGTAATCAGGAAATACTTCTCATGGGCATGTGAAAGGAAATTTTGACTCCCTTTGTTTATTTTAACTTAATCAATCAAGTACTTGGAGTGCTCCACCCTTTTAACATAATCAGTCAGGAATTTGAAGAATAATTTACTAGATAAAGCTCACACCTTCAGAGAAAGGAAGCTTACACCCGCAATGGATAGGAAGTGGATCCCACAGGCACTGCCTCCTAGGTAGTGCCAGACAAATTAAGGAACTATGATTGGTTCCTGAGATGTGATGTGGGACAACTGAAATCATGATTTATACCAACTATATTAGAATTACAATTATGATTATCTCAAGACTACTGATAATATTAAAACCTAATACTCTTATAAGGAGTAGGAGGATTTTTCTCTCACAACATGCAGAGAAGAAATTTCATTTGGTTGATTTATTTGATTTTCTTTAAGTTAGAACTCATCCTGGAATAAAGATGAATTCTTAGAAATCACTTCTGTACCATAGTCAAATTAATAAATCACCAATGATCCCATTTCCTTATTTAGAAAGTCCATAACCCAAACAAGATCTGGTTTTGTAAGGCTGATTGCTTTGCCCACTCATTTGACTTCTTAAAGTCTTATAAGTTTACAGAGAAAATGTTTTCCCCTTTGACCTTTCCATAAAAGTAATCACCCAATCTTTATTTTCTTTATTCGCTCTTTCCATATTTTTAGTACTCACAGAATCTCAATGCTCAACATTGCATTTAATTAATAGGATTTTATCCCAGATTACCACAATTTATTTATCTTGGAGTTTTCAGGAAATGCACTTGCACCCCTTTAGTGCCTCCAATGTTTTCTTTTTTGTAGTAAGAAACACATAATTCTTGAATTCCAATAAAAAGAATTAAAAAATAAAGAAGAGAAACAACTAATAGTAGTTGGTTGTTTCCCAATTCATATACTTAATCCTTTTCCTTAGGGCAGAAAAGGGTTAAAAAATCTGCAGACAGTTTAACTTTTTAGTAGCACTGTCTCAAATGTGTTGATATTTTGAGAGATCTTATAAGAATATATATATAAATATAGGTTCATCTGTGAGAAACCAGTAGGTGTTTTGGGCAACTGCCACTCCAAGATTAAACTCACAAAGAAGGATAGGGTATCAGAGCCTGAGTAAATTTGATAACCCTTCACTAAAGGAATGGCAGTTGGAATTACTGGTCTCTGTCACCAACCTGGAATTAGCACAAAATTAACTACTCGCACACTATGGGTTCTTTGAGGTGAGAGGAAACAAACAGGAAGGAAAACAAAATAGTTTTCATGTATATTGTATAAGAAAGGGGAAGGAGACTGGGAGAGTTATTTCTATAACTAGGGTTAGCTAACTGACAGGAAATAGGAGTCCTAGAAGAGAGTTTCTCTGTCAACCCAACTTCAGTCAGGATGACAGCCTTGACTGAAGACTAAAGGGAGAGAGCTGGGGTATTAGGATTTCTCACAAATGGTCCAGGTTGCTTCCTTGATGGCTTTGGGATACCAGGAACCAACTCCTTGCACAACCAATAATCCAAGAGATACCAGGTAGGGAAAATGCCTGCAAGCTGTCCCCCAGAAAAGACACTATCCACTACTAAGGGTTGTCTTGAGAGACACTGTCTTCAAGTTTTCCAGACCCAAAGAACCCAAGCTCATGGAGTCACTGTTGGCTGGACCTCTGCTCCAAACCCCACACACCAGCAAAATGACAGTTTCACACTCTCTCTCAGCTGCATTCTAATCCAGAATGTCCAAAGCTGACAGCCAAGCTCCTATCCCTAGGTATTTCTTACTCATGATAAATTTCTATTCAATTCTCTACATTACTTCATTACAGTCCCACCACCACCACCCCCACTTTGCACAAAGCCAAAATAGTGTTTCACACAATATTTTGGTATTTGTGCACTACAGACTAAACTAAAATTCTAACCCAAATAACAAACAACCTACACTAACTCTATTCTATCTAACACTACCTTACTCTACCCTACTCTAGGCATTTCAACAAGGAAAAGTAAAGGGATAAATATCTTGAACAAACATATAGTTCAAAACACAAAATAACAAGTAACAATGCAAAATTTCCAACAAAATTAACAAAATCAACAACAGATTTGAAATAGCAACACAAAATTCAAAATCAAACACATCAAACACAACTCCTAAACTAATATATAAACATTCTTCTAACTAATACATGCAAACAATTTTGGAAACTACATTTTAACACAACATTGCATACGTTTTACAGCAAAACATTGAACTCACTTATGCAAATTACATTTAAATGTTTGCAACTCAATTAGTATCAAATTATTCACAGAATTTACATTTATACATACACACACGATACGTACAACATATACACATGTGACATATATACATATATGTATGCATAACATGCATATCACATATACATATATACAATACTTACAATATAATGCAATTTACAGTATACACATCCTATTTACACTTATTTACACATCTATTTATATTATTTTGTGATATGTGATCTGTAGTATGTTATATGTTCTTCATGTAATGTAATTTTATTATGTTTGTTGTATCTGTACTGTAATGTACATTAGTGCCTTATCTTATCCTCTAATCTAATCTAATACTGTTCCTATTTCATTAAACTATTCTAAACTATCTCTATGGTATTAGTATATTAGTCTAGCTAACTCTACCTAAATAACTAGCTAATCTTTGTTAGTAACTATCCTTTGTTAGTACTTACTTATCCTAAAGCTAATTCTACTTTTGTTAGTATTTATACATTGTTTTATTCCATGAGGAATACAATGTATCCTAACTGGTTTGTGTTTTTATGTATCTGATTTGTTATATTGTTACTTTGCTATATTCTATTGCAACATTTTACTGTTGGATGTATGATACCTACCAAAACTCCAGATCTCCTTCAGATCTCCTTTTTTCTTATGATGTTCCATTTTCCGAGGAAATCTTCTCTTCTCTCCTTTTCTCCTCTTTTATTCCTCGAAGTTCTTTATAGTTTTATGTGCAATGTTGGATGCATATGAGTATGTAGTGATACTATTTACATTACCCAAAAACACTTTCAAACCACTTAATCCAAATTGTCTATTATTAATCCTCTTCTTTAGCAAAATCCTTGAAAATAAAGTTTTTATCAGTTCAATACATAAATTCATTAGTCTTAATACAAAGTTCATAAATCCTGAATCCTCTTCATTCATCCATGCCCTCTTCAATCCGAATGTCCTCTTCTGCTGGAATGGTCCTCTCCTTACTGAACTTTCTGACTGCAGACTCACATTGACTGAAGATCTTAATTTACATAATTTCTTCTTCTTCATTATTAACAATTTCTATATTTTCAGCTATATGAAAATGGGCTAATTTAATATGAGAACAATGATACCATGAATCTCTACCTAAAACTTTTACAGAAGATGGTGAAACTACCACAGCTGTATAAGGACCTACCTAATTTTGTTCTGTTGCCAATGTTTTGGCAAAATTTTTCACATACACCATATCACCTAGTTGAAAGTTATGAAGAGAATAATCCAATGGACCAGATTGAATTAATACTCCCATATCCTGTAATTCTCTTAATCTCTGCTGTAAAGCACTTAAATATGAAGCAATTTAGCAATCACCTCCTAAGAGTGATGTATAAACAGCCTTACAAGTTTTTGCTTTTAGTGGAGCATGTCCAAAGAGTATCTCATATGATGATATATGTAGATCCACTCTTGGACTCGTACGAAGGTAAAACAAAGCTATGGGAAGAATATCTGGCCATTTAAGATGAATTTCAGCACAGAGTTTCACAACCACAGTCTTGAGTTCCCTATTCATACGTTCCACTTCACCTGAACTTGTGGGTGATAAGGAACATGATATTTAGGTGTTATTCCTAGATTCTCATAGACTCTAAGGATATCCTGAGTGAAATGAGATCCCTTATCCGAATCTATGGTTAAAGGTACACCAAATCTAGGCACAATTCCCTTGAGTAACACTTTCACCACAAGCTTGCTGTGTTGGTATTTGATGGAAAAGCTTCAGGCCACTTAGTTAGTCTATCAACTATCACAAGACAATACCTGTATCTTCCAGCTTTAGGCATACAGATATAATCAATCTGTAAACTCTCAAATGGACAATATGATAAAGGCCTACCACCCAAACCTTTCTTTCTGAATGCACTTAGATCAAACTTTTGGCAGACTGAACAACTATTATAGATTTAATTTGCAACAGCATTTATTCCAGGATTCTTAATGGAATCTAAAATAGCTTGTGTACCAAAATGATCTTTTGTGTGGATGGTTTGACACAAATAGGTATATAAATCTTTTGGTAACAATGGTCTTCCTGTATCAGTAATCCATATCCCGTGTTCTTTCCTAGCTCCAAATTTATTCTTCCATTTCTGGATATCTGAGTCTACATAAGCTTTTTCTAGATCATCAGAATCAATAGGTGTTAAATTCATTACATAAATTGGAGCTTTCTGGGCAACATACTTAGCAGTGATATCAGCCCTATGATTTCCTTTACAGACTGAATCTCTACCATGAGTATGACTCCAACAATGAATTACTGCCAGCTGTTTTGGCTTTTTGATTGCTTCTAACAACTCAACTATTATTCCTGCATGAGCTATTGGTTTTTCCCGATGCAGTAATAAAACCTCATTATTCCCAGATCTTTCCTATTGCATGGCAAACAGAGAATGCATATCGAGAGTCCATGTAAATATTTGCACTTTTACCTTCAGCTAGAAGACAGGCTTGCTTCAGTGCAACCAGTTCCACACCCTGAGCACTAAGATTACTAGGTAATGAGCCATTTCACAGTGTCTCAAATTCTGTGACAACTACAGCTCCAGTACATCTGATTCCATTACACAAATATGATGATCCATCTGTGAATAATACCAAGTCTGGATTTTCAAGTGGAGTATCTTCTAAATCCATCCTAGGCATATCCACAAGATCTACTACCTCAGCACATTCATGTAATGGCTCACCATTCTTAGGCAAATCTGGAAGAAGAGTAGCTGGATTAGTATGCTACATCTCGTCAACTGGATGTTCTCACTACCTAAGAGAATAATTTCATACTTAGATATTCTTTGGTCTGACTATGCTTGAGTACGAAATTTCCTCATTAGTGCTGTAAAAGGGAAAACTTAGATATTTTATGAATATATATATATGCACATATATATATATTTTAAGGTGTGGTCACCAGGAATCAATAATTCAGATTGATTCCATAATTAAAATAGACGCAAGTCAGGATGGGTTCTATGGTAGTTTATTTACAATATGGGAAGGCAGAAGGTAGGGAAATAGAGAGAGGGAGAGGCTGGCCCAGACCAGCAGAGGTCCAGACCAAGAGAAGGTTAAAAGGCTAATTAAACTAGGTTACTAGTCACAAGGCCTTAGCAATTAGAGAGGGAAAGAAGCCTTATTGAGGTAAAGACTCTAGGGGTTAGGGGCTGAAGCAGTGGCAGGGACTGTTGGTGGGGTGGGCTGAGTAGTAGGGGGTGTGGCAGTATTGGGAGCAATGGGTTGAGTGCAGGGTGTAGCAGGAGCAGAAATAAGTCTCTCTTATTTTGGAATTTCCTCATTTTACGTTTTCTCCTTTTTAAATACTTTGCAAGGATTTTTACAGTTGCTCTATACTCTCCTCTATATTGTCCAATCTTGAGTTATAATTAAGTTGAGCGTGTGGTGCCCTGGGGTGTTCTATATTAGAAGTGGCATTTTGCTTCTCTTGTAAATTTTTCTGGGAGAAGTAAAGATAAACCACTCCCCCTATAAGTATTACCATTACATCCAACTATAGTGCAAGATATATCCCTTCTAATACATTCTGTGGGATTAATGACCAGCAAAAAAGAGTCGCTTCTACAAGTTTGATTATCTTATTGAAAGTCTGGACCCAGGTATTCACTAAGTTGCTAATGGGTTGGAACCACATTTTCATTTAGTGAATTGATAAGTTGCCTGTAGCTTTACTTTTTGTCAGTAGATGCCACTAATGAGTAGGTTTTCCCTTTTAAAGAGTTGGGCTTGGGTTCTATTGTTTTAGATTATAATTTCCTTTATTCCTGGCTGGCAGAAAACAAAGCCTGTAGCCGGAGGCTGAGTTCTAGAAATTAGGTTCTAGGAGGGTTAGACAAAGCCTCTAGCCTGAGGCAGGCTGAGTTTCTTAAAAAGACTAAGTTTGGGAGGGGCAACAAGGTGTAGCTGAAACTCTTTGTTCTGAAACTGAAAACTGAAAAGTTCAATTTTAAAAGTCTGAAGGAGCCTTTTCTTTTTTCCTTCCCCCTGAGGCTAAAACCTCTAAAACCATGTGCTTTCTTCTTTGGGCAAAAGGACAGCTTAATTCTAGCTGGTCCCACCAGGCTTTAGCCTCTCCCTTAAGATTTTAAACTAGAGACATTGGAGTTTTGAAAAGAGGGTAGATTCCTAGGAGTAAACAAGGCTAATACCTAATTTCAGCCTAAAATTTACTCTCTCTAAAAGACCTTACTAATATGCTGAGTCTAGTGCCTTCTGCTCTGGTGAGGAGCAGAGCTGCTTCTAAGCCTTTCAGGTGTGTCCCTGGGCTAGCTAAGAAACAAAGCGGTCTGCTAGTCCCCAGTAAGGCAACTAAAAAATAGGACTCCTTCCCAGGTAAAACTAAGGGTCAGTGAATTGGGTTATTTGTTCCCTAAGGCAAGGGGGTTGGAAACAGCCTCCCTAGCTGAAATTTCAGAGCCCTGCAGCCAAGGTTAAAGTGGCTGATTTTCTAATGTATTTTAAAGGCTAAAGGAAAGAAAATGTTTGATCTCACCAGTCTGGCAGCTTTACACAAATCGCAGATCCAAAATGAACTGTAAAAAGGCTGGCTTGGGGATAGTCACAAAAGTAGAGGAAAAATTAAGAAAATTTAGGAAGATTGAGGGTATCTGAGACCAACATGGTCAGCCAAAAATGTAGGAGGGAAAACTTAGATAATATATATATATATACATACATATGTATATATATGTATATATATATGGTGTAGTTGCCAGGAATCAATAATTCAGATTGACTCCATAATTAAAATAGACCCAAGTCAGGATGGGTTTTATGGTAGTTAGAAGGTATGGAAATAGAGAGAGGGAGAGGCTGGCCTGGACCAGCAGAGGTCCGGACCGAGAGAGGGTTAAAAAAGCTAATTAAACTAGGCTACTAGTCACAAGGCCTTAGCAATTAGAGAGGCAAAGAAGCCTTATTGAGGTAAAGGCTCTAGAAATACCAAGGTAGGCAAAAGGGAGCCAGCCTAACTTACCCACATGACAATTCAGAGGGGAAGCTGCCTGAGGTCTCAGAAAAGATCCTTCAGAACCAAGTTCAAAGTGTGAATTGCCTCAACAGGAAGTTTACCATCATATTTGAAAGACAGCAGCTTTTGTGACTTCCTGGAGGTCCACTTCTAATTTAAGTGGACAAATGGCAGCCTCAACACTGTTTTGGACTGCCCAAAGGGCAGTCCCTTATTCTTGATTTGTTTCTTATTGTCATGTGTGGGTAACTCATCTCCCCTCCCCACTAAGGGAGGTGGGGATGACATTATCTCTGGTGGCTAGAGTTTTAACTATGAATGGGCTTGAGCTAATTCCATTTACACAGTGCTTCTATCTGATGTGAGCAATAGACTATTAAAGGACATCCCAAAATTAGATCAGCTGAGTTCTGGACTAACACAGCCACTGCTGCTACTCCCCTTAGACAGGGTACTGTCCCCACAGCTATTGGATCAAGTTGACAACTGTAGTACCCAATTGGATAATAACTTTGTCCTAGGATCTGTGTAAGCACACCAGAAGCTTTACCTTTTGTTTCATTTACAAAAAGCTGAAAAGGTTTCTCATAATCTGGGATTACTAATGCAGGTGCAGATAAAATGGCTTCTTTGAGTCTATTTAAGGCTACACGATGTTCAGGCTTTAGTTTCAAAGGTTCTAGTACAGAATTCCTGGTCAGATCTGTCAAACATTCAGTGATCTCACTATACACAGGAATCCATTGTCTACAGAAACCAGTAGTTCCAAGAATAGCTCTAATTTGTTTTTTACTTTTTGGTGCACTCAATTTCTTCATATCCACTATATTTTTTTTGAGTGATACTTCTTGAACCCTCTGACAACACAAATCCAAGATATTGCACTTGAGGCAAAAGCCGTTGCAATTTTGCCTGGCAGATTGTATGCCCTCGTTTGTACAACTCAATCAAAAGAATCTTGCTATCTCTAAGACACACCTTTGCATTTAGGGATGCTAAAGGAATATCATCTATAAAACGCACCAATTCTCTCTTTAAACCTAATTGTTTTTAGATCTCAATTTAGAATTTGAGAGAACTGGCTAGGTGAGTCTGTATACCCTTGTGGAAGATGAGTCCAGGTCTACTAAACTTTCTCTCATGAGAAAGCAAAGATGCTTTGAGAATCCTCATGAATTGGTATCGAGAAAAATACAGAGCATAAATCTATCACAGTGAAATATCTAGCCTGACTTGGAATGGAAGAAATTATTGCAGCTGGACTTGGCACAACTGGATGAGTTTTGATGACATAATCATTTTCTGATCTTAGATCTTGAATAAATCAGTAAACAGGTCAGCCATTTTTATAGAGTTTGGGCTTCTTTATAGACAAAATTGGTGTACTGAACTCAGAAAAACCACGGTATAATTATCCCTTTTTGGATTAGGGACTCAATAATTGGTCGTATGATGTCTATTTCTTCCTTTGTCAAGGGATATTGAGACACACAAGGAACTGGTCCTTCCTTTGTCCTTACCTTGACTGGAGTAGCTGATTTTAGCAACCCTACATCTATGGACAATCTTGACCATAAGTCCTTAGGTATATCCTCAGGTATTGGATAGATAGTACCTAAGGCATTCTCTGTACTGTTGAAATCTAAGAAAATCAATGAAAAGGCCTTCAAAGATTTCTTTGGGAAACATAAAGAAATATCACCAGATTCAGTACATTGGAAAGTAGTCCATAATTTACATAAAAGATCCCTCTCTAAAAGATTCATTGGACATTCTGGAACACACAGAAATGCATGTTCTATGGAAAGGGGGCCAATGGTTACCATTTTTGGTTGCAATTTAGCTACTTTCTGAGTTATGCCTGTAGCACCAACTATATCCATTGTACCAACAGCTCTACAATTTTCAGGAAAACTTTGCAAAACTGATTTACTCACTCCTCTTAACCCACCATCTGGGGTAGCCAAACTCTTAGAAGAATATATAAATATAGGTTAATCTATGAGAAACCAGTAGGTGTTTTGGGCAAACGGTACTTCATTACAGAGACAAAGTAGACTTGCACATTCAAATCCCCCCTTATTACTTCATCAGAGGGGTAGGATGTTTGCTCAGTCCCAGAAATCAGCCAACTGCATCATGACCCTGAGTCCTTGGATCAAATAGACTGAACAGTAGTGATCAGGTCCCCTATCCCTTCCACATCTTGCCCATTCCCTCTTATTTGTGTGTTTGGAAAGACCTATATGTTCCAGCAAAAAAACAGGAAACTAATGAGTGCCAATTAGCTAGGAAGTGGCTAAAACTTTAATAGAGGAATGCTGACAAATAATGACCAAAAATGATGAGCATTAGGATTTCAGATAAAAAGTCCTTATCATTGTAGTATTTTTTGCACAGTATGAAATTTGGTGTATTTAATGAGGACCCCTATGTGGGACAGTCTATGAAGACTGAGCCACAGCCAAACATCTTTCCTAGTGAATTGAAGTCACTGGATCTCCAACATAATGTGCCCAGATTATAGTCAAGTATGAGCTCAAGTTGGAGCTCTTCCTGTAATCATTTACTATACTCCCCTCCATTCCAGAGAGAATATTGTTCACAATTGATCATACAACTCATAAATACATTATATAGTCTAGACGGATTTGAATGAACACAAAATATTTCATCAGGCCTTGGGATGGGGACAAAAATCAATCTAGACCTAAACTATCACTCTGAAGATGCTAAGATGGAATAATTTGAGAATGCTAGAAAATCAACTAAAAAACTAGTGGAAGTAATCGATAATTTTGGCAAAGTGACAGGATACAAAACAACGACACATAAATGATCAGCATTTTTATTTATTTCCAACAAAAATCAGCAACAAGAGTTAGAAAGAGAAACTCCATTTACATTTACTCTGGACAATATAAAATATTTGAGAATCTTTTCTCCAAGACAAACTCAGAAATTATATGAACACAACTAAAAATCACTTTTCACACAAATAAAACCAGGTCTAAACAATTGGGAAAACATCAATTGTTCATGAGTAGGATGAGATAATATAATAAAAATTAAAATCCTAACCAAATTAATTTGTTTATTCAGTACTATAGTTATCAAACTACCAAAAACCTTTCTTAAAGAATTAGAAAAAATTAAAGTTCATCTAGAAAGATCAAGTATAATAGCAAGGGAACTTCTTTAAAAATGTGAAGGATGGGGGCCTAGCAGAACCAGATCTTAAACTGTACTAAAAACACTGTTTATCAAAACAATATGGTACTGGCTAAGAGACAGAAGGGTGGATCAAAGGAATAGACTAGGGGTAAATGACCTCAGCAGCTAGTATTGGATAAACCCCCAAATCCCAAATTTAGGAATGAGAACTCACTATTTAACAAGAACTACTGGGAAAATTGGAAAACAGTATGGGAAAAATTACGTTTTGATTAATTTCTCACACCTTATATCAAGATAAATTCACAGTGGGTATAAGACTTAAACATGAATAATGTAGAGGAACATGAAATAGTATATCTGTCAGATCTATGGGAAAGGAAGGAAATTTAAGAACAAATAAGAGATAGGGAACATTACAAAACGTAAAATGACTAATTTTGACTATATTATATTAAAAAGTCTGCATTAGTTCTCAAGTCTTTCCAGGTTTTTCTGAGCTCCTCCTTCCCCTCATTAATGATAAAAATAATAGGATTCCATTACAATCAGATGCCACCATTTGCTTAGCCATTTCCCAATTGATGAGTTTCCTCTTCATTTCCAAAACTTTTGTCACCCCCAAAAGAGCACCTTTCAGTGTTCTGTATTTTTAATATATATAGGTCTTTTTCCTTTTTGTTTTTTAACGCCTTTTGGACATCGTTCAAAATTGCCTTCTCCAGAATGGTTGAATTAGTTCAAAACAATCCCAAAAGTTCATTCCTTTTTAAAACTTCTAAACATTGCCAAGTTTTGTCACTTCCCTTTTCTGCCATAATAACCAATCTAGTAGATGTGGGCTGATGCCTCAGACTAGTTATTATTTGCACTTCCCCAAATGAAAGAGATCTCCCTCCTCCTGAGGAAAACACATAAACTTGAGCAGAACATTAGGTTTTCTTGCACTATGAATCCACTGACATGAAATAAGAGATGATCTCTAGCTGAAAGCCTTCCTACAAGGAATCTATCAGCAAATGATCTATTCAGAAGATAATTTCTCCTACTGAAAAAGTTCTGGATTCTCCATTTCAATGTCTTTCTTCATTCATGACAGGAATAAGATTTCTATCCAAAAGGAATTCTCAATTGGGAATAAGAGATGATTGTTGCCTGAAGGCCTTACCACACTGATTATATTCCTAAAATTTCTCTCTAATGTGGATCCTTTTATATTAAAAAAGCTAAGAGTGGCAACTATAAGCTCAGCCTGACTTATGAGGTTTCTCTTTCCAGAGGGATTTTCTGACATGAAGCAACAGTGGAACATTCAGAGAAAGGCTATCTGAATTTATTACATTCATAATGTTTCTGTCCAGTGTGGATTCTCTGATGCTTAGCAAGATGGTCCCTCCGTGTGAAAGCCTTTCCACACTGTGTGCATTCATAAGGTTTCTCTCCAGTGTGGATTCTCTGATGCTTAGCAAGATAGCCTCTCTGTGTGAAAGACTTTCCACACTGTGTACATTCATAAGGTTTCTCTCCAGTGTGGATTCTCTGATGCTTAGTAAGATGGCCCCTCTGTGTGAAAGCCTTTCCACACTGTGTACATTCATAAGGTTTTTCTCCAGTGTGGATTCTCTGATGTTTAACAAGACAACTCTTCAGTGCAAAAGACTTTCCACACTGTGTACATTCATAAGGTTTCTCTCCAGTGTGGATTCCCTGATGCTCAGCAAGACTCGTCCTGTGTATGAAAGCCTTTCCACACTGTGTACATTCATAAGGTTTCTCTCCAGTGTGGATTCTCTGATGTGCAGCAAGTTTAACCCTCTGTGTGAAAGCCTTTCCACACTGTGTACATTCATAAGGTTTCTCTCCAGTGTGGATTCTCTGATGCCTAACAAGACTACTCCTCACTGCAAAAGGCTTTCCACACTGTGTACATTCATAAGGTTTCTCTCCAGTGTGGATTCTCTTATGCTTAGCAAGATGGCCCCTCTGTGTGAAAGCCTTTCCACACTGTGTACATTCATAAGGTTTTTCTCCAGTGTGGATCCTCTGATGTTTAACAAGACAACTCCTTAGTATAAAAGGCTTTCCACACTGTGTACATTCATGAGGTTTTTCTCCAGTGTGGATTCTCTGATGTGCAGCAAGTTGGCCCCTACATGTGAAACCCTTTCCACACTGTGTACAATCATAAGATTTCTCTCCAGTGTGGATTATGTGATGTGCAGCAAGATCGCCTCTCTGTGAGAAAGGCTTTCCACACTGTGTACATTCATAAGGTTTCTCTCTAGTGTGGATTCTCTGATGTCTAACAAGACTACTCCTCACTGCAAAAGGCTTTCCACACTGTGTACATTCATAAGGTTTCTCTCCAGTGTGGATTCTCTGATGTTTAACAAGACAACTCCTTAGTGTAAAAGGCTTTCCACACTGTGTACATTCATGAGGTTTCTCTCCAGAGTGGATTCTCTGATATGCAGTAAGATGGCCCCTACATGTGAAACCATTTCCACACTGTGTACAATCATAAGATTTCTCTCCAGTGTGGATTATGTGATGTGCAGCAAGATTGCCTCTCCTTAAGAAAGGCTTTCCACACTGTGTACATTCATAAGGTTTCTCTCCAGTGTAGATTCCCTGATGTCTAACAAGATTACCCTTCTGTGTGAAAGCCTTTCCACACTTTTTACATTGATAAGGTCTCTCTTCAGAGTGCATTATTTCATATGAACCAAACTCAGAGTTCTGACTGAAAGGTTTTCCACCTTTATTACCCACAGAAAGCAACTCTACACGTTTACTTTTTGGATGTCTTCTGAGGTCTAAACTCGAGCCATAGGCAATTCTCCCTAGGTTATCTTGATACAAGGACATTTCAGGAGGCTTCTCATGAGACTGATTAAATCCAACTTCTTCAGGAAAGCATTTGGTATATTCACTATCCAGACAACAGTCATTGCCTGAGGTAAATTTCTTATACTGATTTAGAACTGAATGTTGGCTGAATTTCTCTGCAACTTCATCAAATTCACAGTCACTCTTTGGATTTTTATTTACCTTGATATTAAAGTCACAGATTTCTCTCAAAATGAAGTCAAAGGGACTCTTATTCATGCCTCTTGGAGGGCCAGATCCTTCCACAAAAAGGCTCAGCTTTGCAGACATCTCCTTTGCTTCAAAATTAGTCTCTGCCTCTGAAGAAAAAAATAATGATATAAACACAAAACAAAAGGAGACATATACATGCAGAATATAATATGGTCTTTCCTTTAATGGAGTAATTAAACTGATTTTTATTCTATTTCCCAAGGCCAAAAGGAGTTTTGAAACTTAAACAAGCAGAACCAGACTTTGGATATACCACTTGATCATTAATTGTAAGATAGAAGATTTTAGAAATACTTACACATACACTAACAATGAAACTTCACAAAGGATCTGTGACACAGACAAGACCAAGACTCTCATCATACTTCACAACTCATGTCATATGTAAAGAATGGAGAAGTGACCTGACCAATTTCTTTGCAAGTAGACTACTACTCAAACCCTATGCCTAAGCATGCTTTGTTCAGAATACTGAACAATCTTTGTCCATTGCCCTTTCTGTCTTTCCTTTTAAAATCACTCATTGATTAATCTTATAATTTTATCAATCTTAGATATAATTCCAGAAATTTCATTCCCATGATTTTGGATGCACTATCACATGGTCCTTCTTGGTAAATTTTATATGGTAAGCTAAGAAACAACTTCACTCTTTTTAACTCTCATACTGTAATTTTCAAAGTTCAATATGAGTTTTCTTCTTTTCTCTAGAGATATTATGCCATTTATCTTATTTTACAATCTAACATATATTATGTCTCCTACTCTATACTGAATCCATTATGCATCTCTCAGGAAATTAATAGTATAATTCAGGGTCAGTCTGCCAGCTCCCAACTCTAGCCCTCCCTTCACTACAACAAATAAAAGCCTTTTGTGGTAACAGCCCTTATACACCCTCTTTCACCTCACTCCCCTGGACAGGAGATCTTTGTGCCTTTTTCTTTAGCAGCCATGGTGATTCCCCTCAGGCATGAGGATGAATGAAGGGATCAGGAGAGAAAAATAAAAAATTTGGTCCTCTTCATGGAAAGGGGGCATAAAAACAAGGCTTATAGAATGGTTTCTGTTGTAGTCATTGTTCAGACATTTACAGCAGGGCAGACATCATGTAACACATTTGCTATCAGAAAATTCCATCTTGATTTACCTCTTGTAATAGAAGGATAGGCACATTCCATACCTCTATTATCTAGAAATTAAAGGCAGCTGGTAGAAAAGAGGTCAGAAGTTAGAGTCAGAAAAACAAATTTAAACCAATCCAAGAGAGATGTTAAGTGGATGCTCTGGGGTAAGTTATTTAACCTGTTACTTCAGTTGCCTAAACTATGAATTGAGGACAATAGGAGTATCAAACTCACAGGTGTTTTGTGAAATTAATGATAATTATGAACTCCTTTACCGAGTAGAGACCAGAGAGCAGGTATTTTTAAATGCTTATTACCTTCCCTTTCATTCTTATCACCAGGCCTGGAATTTGAGGGAAGAATGAAGGAGAAATGAGAATAAACTTGCAAAGCAGGCAGAATTGGGGGCTGTGAGCTTTAGTTTCATACTTCTTTTTAAATTTCATTCCCATATTATTTATTTTTAGAAATGAATAATCATATAAAACAACAACCTCAAAACAAAAACCCAAATAAACAAGTGAAAAATTGTATGCTCTCATCTGCATTTTAATTACAACTGTTCTTTCTCTGGAGGCATTCTTTGTCACAAGTCCCTCAGAATTGTACTGGATCATTGTATTGCTGAGAATAGCCAAAGCTGTCACAGTTGAATATTCCATAACATTACTGTATTGTGTATAATGTTCTCCTAGTTCTGCTTATTTCCCTCTGCATCAATTTATGGGGGTTGTCCCAGCACTTTTTGAAATCATCCTATTCATCATTTCTTACAGCACAATAGTAGTGCATCACCTTCATATATGACAATTTGTTCAGCCATTTGTCGACTGAGAAACATCCCTTCAATTTCCAATTCTTTGCTACCACCAAAAGAGGAGTTACAAATATTTTCCTAGAAGTAGGTCCTTTCCCATTTTTTCTGATCTCTTTGAGGCACAGACCTAGTAATGGTATTACCAGATTAAAAGGTATGCATTGTTTTGTAGAGCTTTGGGAGTCAATCCAAATTGCTCTCCAGAAAGGATGAATCAGTTCACAAATCCAACAACAATGTATTAAGTGTCCCAATTTTGACACATCCCCTCCAATCTGAGTCACTTCTCTTTACTACCATATTGGCCAATTGGTCAGGGGTGAGGTGATACTTCAGAGTTCTTTTAATTGACTTCTCTACTCAAGAGATATTTACGACATCTCTTCATATGATTATTGACAGCTTTGATTTCTTCATCTGAAAACTGCTTATTCATAAACTTATATCCATGTCAACTGGGGAATGACTAGCATTCTTGGATAACATTGACCTAGATCTTTATATGTTTGAAAAATGAGATCAGAGAAATCTGTTATGAAACAGTATTTCCCAGTTCGTTGTTTCTCGTCTAATCTTGATTATGTTGGTTTTGTTTGTTCAAAACAGTTTAAAGTTGTTATAGTCAAAATTATTCAATTAACATCTTATAATGATCTCTATCATTTGTTTGTTCAGAAATAATTCCTTTCTCCATATATCTGCTAGGCAAAAAATTCTGTTACGTGAATTTATTTACAATATTACCCTTTATGTCTAAATCACATGCCCATTTTGACCATATCTTGATATAAGGTGTGAGATATTGGTCTATACCTAGATATGGTTTTTTAGTTTTCCAAGCATTTCATAGGGTCACTCTAGACCAATGATTCCCAAAGTGGGCGCTACCGCCCCCTCGTGGGTGCTGCAGCATTCTAGGGAGGCAGTGATGGTCACACTTTTTTTTATTACATTCTATTCTGAGTTCAATAAATAGTTTCATAATTTCCAGGGGGTGCTAAGTAATACTTTTTTTGGAAAGGGGGCGGTAGGCCAAAAAAGTTTGGGAACCACTGCTCCAGACAATATAAAATATTTTGGAATCTACCTGCCAAGAGCATCACAAGAATTATATGAACACAACTACTGTTATATTGAATCTCTGGGAGCTTGAAGTTCACCTTTGATTGACAAATAAGTCAGTTGGATGGAATGTTCCCAGCGAAGTCATGCGAAAGGCAGGAGGAGCAGTTGAGAATCCTGAGAAGAAGTTCTGGGTCTTTGACCTGTGCTGAGGCTGGAGATTGGTAGATCCTGGCCTTGGAGTGAGAGGGTGAAAACATCTCTCTGCAAACTCTTCCCGTACTTGAGATACTGTTCCAACCTGTACCTGACCACCACCTTGGTGTCTACTGCCCCTAGATATTAGGAATTACATCATCTAGATATCTAGGTTTCCCAGGGCCCGGGAGGGATCCGGGAAGTGGGCAGGAGACGAAGAAGAGGGTGGAAAGGGTGGACATAACTCAACTGTAAGGCTGAAGATCTATTGAAGAAGAAGTCAAAGATATCCCAGCAGTTTACCTACTCTGGTTTAGTCCTGGCCAGGCTGAACCAGAGGGAAGCTACATTGATTCTTCATCTGCTAGCAGTTGAGATTTCATTAGTAACCATTAGAATAGGGTCTCCTATACCACAGTCCTTTACCCATATCCTTCTTGTTTAATATAAAGTTTAAAGTACCTTCCTAAAGCAGTTTCAAAGCTTGTTTTGGGAAGGGAGAAATCGCAGTCAGAATATAAGGTGTTATCCTAGCTAAAGAGCCCAAATCAACATATCAATTAAACCCAGGTGGGTCCTGAAGGGATATACCTCTTAGACCTGAAGGATCCTGCCTGGGCAACTGTTATAAGGGAGAAGGGTCATCTTATTTCTCTCTGTACATCAAATTACCATCTCAAATAGATCAAGAGACCTCCAATAATTATAACACTACAAAACACTTTTCAAATAAATGGAAATAAATCTAAATAACTGAAAAAAATGTTAATTGCTCTTGGGTAGGATGAGCTAATATAATAAAATGACAACACTACATAAATTAATTTACTTATTCAGTGCCAGAGAAAAAAATATTTTATACAATTGGAAAAAATAATAACAAAATTGATCTGAAAGAACAAAAGATCAAGAATGTCAAGAGTACCAAAGAAAAACAATGTGAAGGATGTTGGCTTAGCAGTACCAGATCTTTAACTGTACTATAAAACAGTGATTATCAAAATAATATGGCATTAGCTAAGAGACAGAAGGGTGAATCAATGGAATAGTCTCAGAGTAAATGACTCAGTAATCTAGTGTTTGATAAACTCAAGGATCACAGCTTTTTGGATAACTCAATATTGGACAAAACTTGCTGGGAAAATTAGAAAGCAGCACAGCAAAAATTAGGTTTAGATCAATTTCTCACACCTTATACCAAGATAAGTTCACAATGGATATATGACTTTAACATAAAGAGTGATATTATAAGTAAATAGAGTGAATGAAAAATAGTATATCTGTCATATCTATGGAGAAGGGAAGTAATTAATGACAAAGCAACAGACAGAGAACATTACAAAATGTAAAATGAATCATTTTGACTATATCAAATCAAGATTTTGTACAAACAAAATCAATGAAATCAAAATTAGAATGGAAGCAACAAATTGTGGAAATATTTTATAACAAATTTCTCTGACAAAGATCTAATTTCTCAAATATACAAAGAACTAAGTCAACCATTCCCCAATTGGCAAATGGTCACGGGACAGAAATTGGCAGTTTTGAGATGAAGAAATCACAACCATCAATAATCACATGAAATAATGTTTTCAATCCCTCCTGAATAGAGAAATACAAATCAAAAGAATTATGAGGAACTACCTCACAGGTAGCAATGGCCAGTATGACAGTAAAGGAAAATAATAAATATTGGAAGGGATGTGGCAAAATTGTGACACTAAAAGCATCACTGGTGGAGTTCTGAATGGATTTAACCATTTGGTTAGGCAATTTTGAAACCTTTGATCCAGCAAAACCATTACTGGGTTTGTGTCCCCAAGTGATTAAAAAAAATAAAGGGAAAAGACCCATTTGTACAAAAATATCATTAGCTGCACTTTTTTGGTAGCAAAGAATTGGAAAATGAGGGTCATGGGAGATGAAAGGGGGTCTCTCCATTGGGGAATGGCTGAATAAATTGTGGAATATGGTGCTAATGGAATACTACTGTGCTATAAAGAATAATGAATAGATTGATCTCTATAAGAACCTGAAAGACCCACATGAACTGATGGGGACTGAAATAAACAGAACCAGGAGAACATTGTACACAGAGACTGAATTGCTACAAAAAGGAATGCAATGATCGAGGACATTCTGAGGGACTCATGACAAGAAATGCTATCCACATCAAGAAAAAGAACTGTGGGAGTAGATATCCAGAATAAAACATGCGACTTATCACTGGTTTATATGGGTTTTGGTTTTAAAAGATTGCTCTATTACAAAAATGAATAATATAGAAATCAGTTTTGAGTGATGATATAGGTATAACCCAGTGCAATTGTTTCTCAACTCCAAGATGGGGGAGGAAAGATGGGAGAAAGACAATATGAATCATGCACAACTATGGAAAGAAACTTTAAAAGAAAATTAAAATAAAAAACTTGAATAGATATATATGAACTGACACAACTGAAGTGAGCAGAACCAGGAAAATCCTATAAACAGTAATAGCAATATTGTATGATGATCAATTGTGAAAGACTTTGCTTTTCTCTGCAGTACAATGAACCAAGAAAATTCTGAAGGACTTGTGATGAAAAATGCTATGGACCTTCAGAGAAAAAACAAATGGGGTCTGAATGCAAATCAACACAGACCGTTCTTAACTTTATTTTATTTGTAAATGTTCCTATTTAGGGATTTAACTTTATAGGAGTCTTCTCTCATAACATGAACAATATGAAAATATGTTTTATATGATCATACATGTATAATGTGGATCAAATTGCTTAGCATCTGAGGGAGAAGAGGACAGTTTGGATCCCAAAACTTTGGAAAACATGTTATAAGTGGTTATTACATTTAATTACAGAAAAAATAAAACAGCTTATTGCTAAAGCTTACATTTCTAGTACAATATTAAATAATAATGGTGATAATATGCATCCTGGCTTCAGTTCTGATCTTACTGGGAAAGCTTCTAACTGATTCCCATTGTATCATAGACTTGCTGATGGTTTTAGACAGATACTACTTTTTATTTTAAAGGATGGTCCTTTTATTGCTTTGCTTTCTAGGATTTTTAAAAGTAAGGGGTATAGTATATTGTCAAAGGTCTTTTCTTCATCTGTTGAGATAATCGTGTGATTTCTGTTAGATTGCTTATTCATATGGTCAATTATGCTGATAGTTTTCCTAATATTAAACCGGCCTTGCATCCCTGGTATAAATTCCACCTGGTCATAGAGAATGAACTTTGTGAGCTGTCTCAGATTTTTGTATCACTATTCATTAAGGGAATTTGCCTATAGTTTTCTTTCTGTTTTTCTTCTTCCTGGCTCATCCATCAGCATCCTATTTGCAGCACACTAAAAATTTTGTAGGACTGCTTTTACTATTTGGCCAAATTGTTTAAAAAAGTATTTAGATGAATGTTCTATTTTATTTGCCCTTTTTTCTTTTCTCTTATTTATTAGTTCAAAAGTTCTTTTACTTTCAATTTTATTCATTTCTCATTTGATTTTTTGGGATTTCCAATTTAATTTTTACTTGGATTTCTAATTTGTTTCTTTTCATTTTTTCCCCTCTATTTTATTTTCATGGAAATAAATTTTCTCCCAAGTACTGCTTTGGCTATATCCCATAACTTTTGATATGTTATCTCCTCACTATCATTCTTTTTATGACATCATTGATTGTTTCATCATTTGTTTGTTGACCCCATCCCTTTTGACCAATTATTCAGTTTCCAATTAATTTTAAACTTTTATTTTCATCGATTCTTATTGACAATGCTTTTATTGCATTATGATCTGAAAATGTTGCAGTTATTACTTCTGCTTTTTTGCATTTCATTGTGAAGTTTTTATACTCTGGTACATGATCTTTTGCTTATTCTCCATGTGTACCTGAAAAGATATATTGCTTTTCCATTTCATTCTTTTTGCTCCAGATATCTGTTAAATGTAACTTTTCTAAAATTTCATACACTTCCTTTATTCCTTTCTCATTTATTTTTTGGTGAAAGTTCTGATAAAGGAAGGTTGAGATCCCCTACCAGTACAGTTTTATTAGCAATTTCCTACTTATTCTCCTTTAGTTTCTACTTTAAAAATCTGGAGGCTATATCAGTTGGTGCATATATGTTAAGAACTAATCTAGACCACCTTTTTATCAAGATGTAATTATCAACCTTATCTCTTTTAATCAGATCTATTTTTGATCTACCTTCGTCTGAGATCATAATTGCTACTCCTGCTTTTCTTGTTTGCATTGAAGTCCAATAGTTTCTCCTCCATCCCCTTCCCTTCACTCTCTGTATCCCTATCTTCAAGGGGGGAGCACTGGGTGGCACTAATGAATGCTCGATAAGGGTCCACGTCTTGAAGTTGCCTTCTGCCCCAGTATGAAATATGGAGCAGTGCCGGGGCCATCAAAGCCCACCCTGACATGGTCACAGTGGGGACCTGGAGGAAGTGCATAGCAATCTCAGGAAGGATAGAAACCCCTCACTCAGATCCCCCTGTGTGACTCTTCTCTTACTAATACTCATTATTGGAATTATTGTGATCAATATCCCCACTCAGCCCCAGGGAAATACAGAAGAACATTATGGGCTATTATCAAAGCCCTCACAGGCCCCCTACGAACTCTTAGAGAAAATTCCCACCTTTATATATAATAATATAGAAATTCCCCTAAAGTCCCCCTATAACAAATCAGCAAATAAGGAGTTAAAGGACTTTAAAACTTCCCAGGAAGGCAGCACCCAAGAATTTCACAATTCCCACACAGATGCCTGAAACTGATTTCAAGCTTCCCTGATCTTCCACAGGGAGGACAAGGATGAAAAAATTAAGGCTAGCTCTCTCCTCACAATACTGGACTGGGTTACTTTTGTTGTATCTTTTGAAATCTGCTAGTGTATCAAATCACTGCTTGATTAATTATGTAAAAGCAAAGAATAATTATCCCTGAATTGATTGGTCAAAATGTAACTAACTATTGTACTAAAGCTATAATGCATGAATTGCACCTAATGGAGGGAAAACACAATTTCCAGCCTAGTTGCTCCATGATGAACATTTCTTGCCAAGCTTTTGTAGCCTTTGTCTGCAGTCCAGTCTGTTGCTTCTCTCCCCTCTCCTCAGCCATAGCCTCAGCACATATCGAACGCTCTATGAGCTGATTGTTGCCTTTCCTTAGGGACTTCTTTGGAAGCTATTCAGGCAGCTTAACAGGGTTTGAGGAGCTCATTATTCAGCCCCTCCCTGGAACATCCCAAGACACCCCTAACTGGTGAAGGTCTGATGAGGAGATGCTCTAGACAACCCTCAGAAAAATATGTCCTCTCATTCCATGCAGTCTCTGGACTAAGTGAAGAAAAAGATGGAGCCAGAGAAGCTAGAGAATCTTCTTCCAGACCAATCCAAGGTCCTTTCCAAGCCTGAGGTTCCCTGTCCCCTCCTATGGGGAGAGTCTCTCCTGAGGCCAGGAAGAGCCCTGGGAGCTCCTCTGAGCCCTCCCCCTCTCTAATTCCCCACAGGTGTACAAAGAGGGCTTCTCCTCACCTTGGGGTTCCCACCTGCTGAAGGACCACCATCTGGCACAAGCAGAGACCCTAAAGGCAGAGGGAATGATCCTGGGGACCTATAGGTCCCCATCTGAGGTGAGTGCAGGCCATCTCCAACCCTGGCCAAGCTCCTCCTAGCTGGAATCCAGCAGAACTAAGACCTCTGTCTTTCCCAAGCCTCCAGGTGTGCCATCACTGCTTGCTGTCAGTGTGACCTCAAAGGTCACCCACAATCCACAACTGTGTCCTGGGGGTTTTCTAGGGCCTCTATAGCCCCGCCTGGATGAACCAGTCCAGGTTCTAGGCAGACACAAGTACAGTCATTTATTCATCCACCCTCTGTCAGCAGGGGATGACCATGTGTCCCACAATTCCAAGAATGGTCCAAGGACAGTCTCTGCTCCCAACCTCTAGGACCTGGGGTTTGTCCATGTCAGTCAGGCCTACCAGGGAGGCTTTGGAAGAAGTTTGGGGTAAGACCAGGTTAGGACACAGAGTGGAAAAGGTATGTTTTGAGAAGAAGAAAAAGGATGGGAATTCTGGGTGAGAGTTAAAAGATTTGCTTTTCAAATATTAAACTATCAGGAACTTAGAGTGTACTTAACATACAGAAACTTTAGGTCTTTCCTTTTCCTATTAAAATCATATACCTTGAACTTAGTAGGATTATCTAACCAGTTGCTTTCTCAATATTTTCATTTTGGTTCCTTTTGGAGGATGAAATGCAATTAGGGTTCTAGCCCCATAGATACAAATATAAGGAACAATGCCTTTTGGGGGAAAAGATTTCTCTAACCCCAGGTGCAGTGATTCCACAAATGAATTAACTTACAAGAGACTAATTACACTCCAGTTAAAACAAAAACATGGGTAGGGTGCAAAAAAACTTCAATAATTCCCTATTGTATATAGAAAACAGCATATCCATCGAGTTGACCATAGAGAACATACTTGGCTATTGACTACATTCAAAGAAAGATATTATACAAACTCTCCATACATTTAGGAAGTAGAAGATATTTTAAGGTTTTTTCTCTTATACATGAGTAATATGAACAGACAGTCCAATGACCAACCAGTTCACTTTGTTCTGTGGGATATACAATGACCTCACATTAGACTGAAAACAGTCACATCTTACAAACTGCATTATGCTCCTACATTTCCTTGGCCACTTGCTCTGATTATAGACATTTTCCATCCAAAAAAAAGCACATACAAGAGTATAATCACATTAACACGGGTCCTTTAGACATTAGCCTCTGTGCAGAGTGATTCAACACTATTTGACTTTAGGGAAGAGTCAGAGGTGTCAATAGGGCTGCAATAATTCTACTTACAGTCAGACTCAGGAATGATCAGGTGGAAAACATTCCTATTTAAAAGGAAATGACAAAGTGGGGATCCTGAATCAAAAAGGGACCCAACTCTCTCACATGTGCTGAGAATCACCCCCTTGACTTCTGCCAGATAAAGACTTCAACCTGTGAGTATTTGGGATCACATTCCTTCTGAGTAACTGGTGGCTTTTCTCTGGAGAGGTAGTAGATTAGTGACTTCATGATCAATGATTCATCAGACAATTATACCTGAACTCAAGACTCAAAATATTAGTTGTAGTTCCAAAAGCTTTTACCTCAAATGGCAAATCTTACCAATCACACCTTGGAGCAAAAAAATTTCCTAGAATTCACACTATTGTGTAATTTCTAACCACAGGTATGCAAATGATAAACAAAGTGTCCAAGTCATAAAGAAAGATAGATTTATCGTGGGGGGAAAGTCTCACAACAAAGCCGGACCTCTGTTCAAGACCAGAAGGACCCTGAGCACTTTGGGAGATCTTCTTTTATACCCCAAAGAATTAGACAAGTTTTTATACTAGTACAAAAATAATTGAGGTCAGTGATGAAAACAGAGGTGTGGATTGAATTAGGAAATACATCTCATGGGCATGTGAAAAGGAATTTTTACTGCCTTTGTTTATTTTAACTTAATCAATCAAGTACTTGGAGTGCTACACCCTTTTAACTTAACCAGTCAGGAATTTGAAGAACCTTTTACTAAAATAAGCTCATACCCTCAGAGAAAGGAAGTTCACACCCTCAAGGGACAGGAAGTGGATCCCACAGGCACTGTCTCCTGGGCAGTGCTAGACAAATTAAGGAACTATGGTTGGTTCCTGAGATGTGATTTGGGAGAGCTGTTGGGTGGAGAAAAATGCTTATAAGGTGAGACCCAACAGGAAGTCTGGGCGTTTGATTCTGATTTGGATTCTGGTGGATATTCTGATTTGGACTGGCATGCTTACTGAAGGAGACACTCTCATGGGATGGTAACATTATGATTCATTCGGACTTGTATTATGATTTCATAATCAGATTCTGATTGCTGTGTTGATGACTCTGAAGAAGGACTTTTACTCTGGTGGGACTCTTGCCTCCTTGGTGTTAGAGACTGTCTTTTGAGAGGCTCAGTCTCTTTGGGTTGAAGACTCTTTGACAGCACAGACTTGGAGCAGCTCTGTCCCTTTGGAGTTAGATGTCTGGTGATACACTTGGCTGAAGAGATTCCTGCAGACTTCTACATGGAGATTGGAACCTTGCCTAGGTGGTGAGCTAGATCTCTTTGGATAGGACTTAGGGCATTTAGCTAGTCAACTCCCTATCTTCTTCCTACATTTCTCTCTACTATCTCTACCTTGTTGTAATAAAGCTACTAAAGTTACTAGCAGCCTCTTGAATTTAGAGTTAATTTTTATAAACCGTCACCACAACAATCTTTTTTTTAACTCTTAAATTTATTCAAACAAATTTTAACTTTTACAGGCATTAGAAGTCATTTGACAATGAATTGATAATCATTGGATAGATCTCGGGGAGCAGATGGCCCTGGGGTAATGATGCATAAGATAAGAGTGGGTGGGGTTGAGGGGTACCTGGTTCTGAACTAAAGGTCAGGCATCATGAAGTAGAATGGACCACAAGTTAGGGTGTCTAATAGAGGAACTTTGAAGGGTGAGGCTGACACTAAGGCCTATACTAAAGAAGTTATTTACTTAATTCAAAACCTTAATACTTATACCAGAATATTCACAAAAAACTACTGAAATCATGATATGCCCACTATCACAAAATTACAATTGTGATTATCCCAAGACTACTGATAACATTAAAACCTAATCCTCATATAAGGGGGTAGGAGGGTTTTTCTCTCACAACATACAGAGAAGAGATTTCATTCTATTGTTTTATTTTATTTTATTTAAGTTAGACCTCATTCTGATATAAAGATCAATTCTTAGAAATCATTGCTGTACTATAGTCAAATGAATACATCAATAATGATCCCATTTCCTTATTTAGAAATCCCATGACCCAAACAAGACCTGGTTTTGCAAGGCTGATTGCTTTGCCCACTCAACTGACTTCTTAAAATCTCATAACTTTAAAGAAAATGTTTTCCCCTTTAACCTTTCCATAAAAGTAACCACCCACTCTTTGAATTTTCATTATTTTCTCTTTCCATATTTTAGTCCTCACAGAATCTCAATGCTCGACACTAGACCTGATAGGATTTTACCACCAACTATCAATTTATTTATCTGGGAGTTTTCAGGGACATAGATTTGCCCCCCCTTTAGTCCCTCCAATATTTTCCTTTTTGTATTGAGAAACACATAGTTCTTGAATTCCAATGAAAAGAATTACAAAATAGAGACGAGATTTAGAAACAATGAAAACTAGTTGGTTGTTTCCTAATTCATACATATTTTCTTTTTCCCTGAGCCAGAAAAGGGTTAAGAAATCTGCAGACAGTTTAACTTTCTAGTAACTCTCTCAAACCTGTGTTGATATTTCAAGAAACAAGGTGGACTTGCACACCTCAAATCCTTCCTTATTACTTCATCAGAGGGGTGGGACTTTTGCTCAGTCCCATAAATCAACCAACTGGATCATGAGCCTGAGTCCTTGGATAGAATGGACTGAAGAGTATGGATCAGGTAGCCTATCCCTTCCACATCTTCCCCATTTCCTCTTATTTGTATGTTTGGAAAGACCTATGTGTGCCAGCAAAAAAACCAGGAAACTAATAAGTTTTCTGCTACAATCTTTTGGTTTTCCTTTTTAATCTGGTCATTTCTGGTCTTTGATTTACTTGCCTCACTTTCCAATTGTGAAATTCTGCCTTTTAAACTGTTATTTTCTTGCCAGATCTCTTCCATCTTTCTCATGATCTCAGATCTGAACTCTTCAAGACCTTGTGACCCATTTTCATTGTTTTGGGAAGGTTTGGATTGTTTGTTCTCCTCTACTATTTCCTCTGTTGTCTGGATTTTTTCTGTGTAAAAGTTGTCAAGTGTTAAAGGTTTTTTCTTCTTCATCTTTCTCTTCTGGTTTTCCTGATGATTCTGGCTTGCCATATTAAGCTGAGTTCCCTCTCAGCTTTATGCTCATGCCCAGGATCTGTTTGTGACTCTTTAGAGATTCCTGAGGTCTCAGGTATAGTTGTTTTGGGACAAGCCTCCTGGTGGTCTCCTTGCTCGTTCTTTTGCCTGAAGCTCCTTTAACAGTCTCAGGGAGCTGCTTCCACAGTCAAGCACCTCTCTGCACTGGGTCCCCACTCAAGGTCCGCTCCTGCACTCAGGATCAGCCCCTTTGTCCACGCCCCAGTCCGCGATTTAATCTGTGCCTCAGCCGGCGCCTGTGGCAGCCCCTTCGCCTGCGCCTGGACTCAGGGTCTAGGCTCAGGGTCTGCGCTCAGAGTCCGCGAGTTCCTCAGCCTCCCGGGGGGTCCCAAGTCTTGCTGCTCCCAGGAACAAGCCCTGGTGAGCTGCCAATGACCCGATGGGTGCCCCAAACCTGCTCCGACTCCCGTGCGCTGGCTTTGGCGCGGTAGGTGGTGTGGGGTAGGGGAGGGAGTTGCTCCACTCTTGTTTTTGTGGGAGCTGTTTCACCCCTTTATAGCATGGAAATGCCCCGTTTCCACGTACCTCCGATGCTGCGCCCTGTTGTGGGGTCCCTTCTTTCCTCTGGATTTGTTTTTATGTCTTCTTGAGGAGTCCTATATGCGTGGGTTAGGAGAAGTCAAGCAGCTGCTTTTTACTCTGCCGCCATCTTAACCCGGAACCTTCCAGGAAACTAATAAGTGCCAATTAACCAGGCAATGGCTAAAATAACTGTAATAGATGAATGCTGACAATAAGTAAAAATGATGAGCATTAGGATTTCAGATAAAAAGTCCTTATCATTGCAGCATTTTTTGCACAGTATAAAATTTGAGGTGTTTAATAAGGGCTCCACTGTGGGATAGTATAAGAAGATTGGGAGAAAATGCCTTTCCTAGTGAATTGGAGACATTCAGTCTCCAGCATAATGTGCCTACATGTGAGAATTTAAATTTAGGTTTCATGCTAAATATGAGAATTCTAAAGTAATATTGCAGTCACCAATTTAAGAATATTACAGCTTAAGTCAAAATGACTTAGCAACTTTATTGCATTATAAAGAGGTGGAAAGAGTGAAAATGGAAAAATGTAGATAGACAGAAAATACTGCCTAGCTACAAATACCCTGATTTTAATCCTAATGTCTCCAGACCCCAAATGTGAATCCAAAAGTGAATTTCATAAGAATACAAAGTATTAATTAGTGTTAAGAGTTAAATGGTAGGAGTATGACCAAAGTGAGGAGAGCAATTTGATAAAACACTTAGTTTAATTTGAGAAGAAGTATAGATGGAAAAGAGAAAGGAAGAAAGAGATATTCTAATACCCTATGACTATAACTTAAATTCCTAACACTAATTAAAATTTCTAAAACCCTACTCTTCTAATTGTCTTCAAAGGCCAGGTTCTTCTGCCAGGCACACCAGGCCTACTCTACTCTACTCTATCTATAAATTATTCACTATCTATCTTTCTAATAAATAGCCACCACCCAAAACCCCCTTAAATAAGGTTTTAGCCTCCAATTTTTAATAGTAAAACTGCCAGTAGTAGCACCTTGACTGAGAGACCTACCTCCTCATCTCTCAAGAGATCTAGAAGCAAAAGACCCCCAATTGTCATCTGATTCCTTCCTTATATCTCCCATTGTCTGCCTGGTAATGGAATCTTCATCTCTCTCTCACAGATATCTATCAGTTCTCTACTTAGAAATCCTGCACTCTTGCCTCTTAAAGAGACAGAGGGAGAGATTAAGAAAATCCCTTTAACATTAGGAAGCTGTGCATTTTAAAATGGATCTGAATATCTTCCAAGACTCTCTGCTTCAACTTCCTTGGACACATCCCTCTTCCTTTGTGGGAGGTGTCTGAGGGAGAATAAAAGAAAAGAGAAGTGTGGGTTTTGGTGCCTTTTCCCCTTGAGAGTCTTTCTTTCCCCAGAGGGCCTTTTTCCCCAGAAAGCTTTTTTCCCCAAACCTGGGTGGAGAGCTTTGGTCCCTGCATTGCTGCTAGAGATCTAATTTTCCCTGACTTTTCCAAACCTTTCTTTTTTAAACTTAAATAAACCCAGCTAAATATCCCTTGAATCTAGTCTGGTTTTATCTGCTCCCTAGCCTACCTCTGAAAGTCTCAATTCAATTTCCCTACTGGGGCTACCTTTCTTCCTTTCCTTTCCCTACCTTTTCCTCCAATTTCCAACCTACATTTCTGGCACCCCAGATGGGACCTGATCTTGCAATCTTCTGAACCTGATTGCCACTCTGCCTTGCAGTCTTCAGATAAGTTTTTAAACTCCCCACCTAAAACCAAGCCCATCTGGGGGTCTCCTTTCCCCTACTAGGCAGTTTCAACCCCTGCTGGACTCCTCTGCCTCAGCAGTGGGTTCTGGTCTTCTTTACCCCTAAAACCAGCCCAGGAGCCTTGCCTTAATTCTCACCCCTGCCAGGATAAAACCCAGCAGGGGTCCGGGAAAAACCCTGGGCTCTCTTCCACACTCCCAGCCTACTTCTAAAACTCCCTGCCTGCCTCCTAACCTTAACTGCCTAGCTCCAATCTCCCTCTGGAGCAAATCTGCCTTTAAACAGGCAACTCTCAAGCCCCAAAACAAACCCGTCCTCTCCTGTCCCTTCTCCCACCCCATGACCAACCCCAGCTCTGAGGAAACTGCGTCCTTCTACCATATCAGTTCCTACCCATACTATCTCAGTAAGCACACAGACAACTCCTAAGAAACCACGACCACTGATTCCTATGAAGGTCTTTTACCCTTAAAGGAAATGCCCATAATAGGATGAAACGGGGATGTGTTAAACTTAAGATACCATATTCCTTTCACACCCCAAGATATAAAAGAATTCATAAGAAATACTCAGTTACAAGAAACAATTGCCATAACAAAAAAGATGCTCGACAGAGTCTTTCAATATGATCCTTCTTGTAAGGATGTTGAAAAATTGCTTCAGGCCTTTCTAACAGAATAAGAGAGGAATAAGATCATCTCTAATGTTAACAAAGTCTGAGGGCACAATGCAGCACATTGGCCACCTCAAGATCCTCATTGGGACTATAATGACCCTAAGGATTTGCAATTAAATCATGGTAGGGATGCCATTCTCAAAGCAACATGAGAATGCTCTTGAAAGGCCAGATGTCTGGACCAAATTTGAATGCCTTACACAGTCTGATGATGAGACACCCTCCCAATTTATGGATGGGCTCATTGAGCTGGGAGATAGGTATCTGGATCTTGGCCTTACTACCAAAAGGGATATTAGGCAAATAAGGCAACAATTTGTTAACAACTGTTAAAGACTGGTCCAGAACCACTTTTAAAACACATTGCCCGAAATGGCCTGAGATGGATCTTTAAGAATTAAAAACTCCTGTGTATGTCTCTAAAGGACATGTAGAGAAAAAGGCAGATTAATGATTTATTAGACATGATTCAAAAGGAACTAAAATCTTTAAGTGATAAAATAGATAAACAGGAAAGAAGGCATGATACTCAACCAACAGCACTTGTCCCTCTCTAAGAATCTAATTATCGATCCCTGACCTGCCACTTCTGTGAGAAGGGCCACATGATGATTAATTGTAAGAATCTATTCCAAGTAATCAGGAATAATACCTACTGGAATAACAACAATAGAATTAACAACTATCAAAATAATAACTATAATACTTCAGGAACTGCAATTTTAAGACTGATAATTCTAGGAATGTAAATCAGGCAAATAACTCAAACCAAATGACCCTGCAACAGTATCTCTTAACTGGAGCTTGTCCCTGAACTATTCAGGGTGCTAATGCCCCTGAGGGTGGAGTCCAAGGAACTACCCAAAGATTATAAAGGTGTGAGGGGGCAGGGTTGGGGCACAGGAATTGGAGGATACAACTTTTGATTTTCCAGACCCTGATGTCTTACTGCTCATTGTCCCTAACCACTGCCCCCCCATACTGATGAGCCTCACGTAACATTAAAAGTTAGTAACACCTATTATGATTGTCTTTTGGACACTGGAGCTTCCAGGTCTGTATTGAGTACACCTGATTCAACTTGCAATTCCATCAGGTCAATGTAGTAGGGATATGGGGGACACCCCTAAAGGTTCCAAAGCTTTCCCCTAGGATAGTGTCTGTAGGACCCTTGTCAGTTGAGCATTCTGTCAGTTGAGCATTCTTTCCTCTTAATGCCTGGCTCCCCTATAAATCTCACGGGGAGAAATTTATTATGTTAATAATATTATTAATATTATCAGGGCCACAATAAATTGCTATCCTAATGGCTCTATCTCATTAGAATTGCCAGAGGAAACCTCAACTTTGCTCCTGGTCCTCAACACTCAGGACCTACAGAAACCTCTTACTTTTCAAATCCCGACTGAGATTACTGAGTCTCTCTGGGCCACGTCGTCTTCTGATGGTGGCCTACTTAAATTGGCTGTCCCTATCCAAATTAAAACAAAATCTAGTCCACCTCCTTCCATTCCTCAGTGCCCTCTCTCAAAGGAAGCAATTGAGAGCATTACCTCAGTAATAAATTCACTGATTGACCAGGGTATCATAATTCCTTATAAATATGAATACGATATGCCCATCCTGCCTGTTAAAAAGCCAAAATAGGAGCCCAATGGCAAGCATCGCTATCAATTCTTCCAGGATGTGAGGGCTGTGAAGAATCACATGATAAAGAGTTTCCAACCTACACACTATAATTTCTTCTATTCCTAGCACAGCTACATATTTCACTGTCATAGACTTGTGTGCTGCTTTCTTTTCTATACCTGTACATGAGGATTCCAGGCATATCTTTGCTTTCACCTGGAAAGGTTCCTAGGGAACCTGGGTTTGTTTGCCCCAAGGGTTCATAGACAGCCCTACATTATTTACACAATTCTTAACTGCCAATATGGATGCCATTAAATTTAAACAGTCGCTTAATTCAATATATGGATGAATATGGTGACTATATGGTGAAGCTCTTGGCTTCACCAAATGCTGAAGCATGCCAGGAGGATAGCAATCATCTCCTTTTAGAGCTACATAAGAGAGGCCACAAGGTCTCCAAAGACAAAATTCAGTGGTGTCTCCCCAAAGAACAATATTTAGGTTTCATTTTAACTGCTGAATCCCATCTTATTTTTTCCTAAGCGCATTGAAAGTATCCAAAAATTAAGTGCTTCTACCACTAAAAAGCAATTGAGGGCAATTCTTGGAGCAATGGGATTTTGTTGGCAGTGGATCCCTTGCTATGGCAAAATCACTAAGCCCCTTGTATCACTCGCAAAAAAAAAATGGGTCCCTGAACCAGTTAAATTGGAAACAGAACACCTGAAAGCTCTTTCAAATCTAAAACAGGCTATCCTGTCTGCCCCTACTGGAGGCATCCCATATCACAATAAGCCATTTACCTTATATGTCCATGAACAGAGAAGGGAACCTTCATGTGTTCTAACTCAACTTTTGGGACCTGCTCAATGCTTGATAGCCTATTATTTGGCTGAGCTGGACCCAGTAGCTTCAGGAGCAGCAAAATGCCTTAGAGGAGGAGCTGCCATGCATTATTGGTAACCAAATGTGCCAACCTAGTATTAAAACGCCCTCTGACCATAATGTGCCCACACAAGGTCAAGGCACTGTTATTAGACAAAGGACACAGGCATTTACCAATGAAAGGATTATGAGATACAAGCTTATCCTATTGAATAATGAACATATTACCTTAAAACGCTATGGATTTCTTAATACTGCAACCTTGACCCCCAATTTGCCAACTTCTAGAGAATCTTTACATGATTCCACCTCTTTAGTGTTCATTGCTAATAAAACTACTAATGATTTACTGGACACCCCTTTGGATAATTCAGATTTAATATTACTCACAGATGATTGTTCATTGATGATGGATGGCATGAGCTTATACAGGAGCTGAGGTACTTATGAATTTGATACTCTATGGTCAGCATCCTTACCCTAAAATGTAAACACACAAGGTGCAGAACTCACAGCTTTGAAACATGCCTGTATTATTGCAAAGGATAAGAAGGCCACAATTTACATGGACTCCCATTATGCATTCAGCATATGTCACGCTGTCAGCATTCTATGGCTAACTAACTTCAGCTAGAAAATGTATGGCCAATGCAGACCTCATTACCTTCTTTCTGCTCTCCAGCTCCCCAAAGCCATAGCTGTCTTTCACTGCTCTTCACACACACGTGGTATTGACCCTATCACCAGGGGAAATGACTGAGCAGATGACAAAGCGAAATTAACTCAGGACCTGAGTTAATTTTGGCACTAACAATTACTGATGATTTAGATCTATCCCTTTCCTATAATGACAAGGAACTGGGGCAATGGAAATTTAAAGCCAAACAAATTAATGGAGTATGGGAATCATCAGAGGGCAAACCCCTGCTCCCTAGAAATTTCTACACCCAAATTTGCCCCTCTATCCATAAACATGGTCATTTCAGCACCCAAGGCATTGTAGACTGTTAAATAGTATGCATAACATCCTGGAACAAAAACAATTGCCTCCAAAGTATGTACAGCTTGTCCTACCTGCCAGGCCTTTAATCAATATGCTTTTCATGGCAAAGCCTCTGGTGGATGTCCTCACACTTACATGCCATTTGAGCATTTACAAATTGATTTTTTTCCATGCCAAAATCTGGACTATATAAATTTTGTCTGGTTATAGTCTTTCAGGTGACCAGGTGGCCTGAACCCTTTCCTACCACTCGGGCCACAGTAGCTTTTGTTGCCAAAGTCCTTTAAAAAGATATTATTCCTCATTTTTGCCTGCCAGCACGTATTGATTCAGATAGAGGAACTCATTTTACTCAGTCTTATTGCAAATTTATTCATGTTTCAGGATAACTCCTAAATTTCATACACCCTATTGTGATAATTAGATTAAGTCTATACACTGCCCATCTTTAGATTTAATCACCAAAGATGAGAGCACCTCCACTTCTGGGAGGTTCTTAACCCACGTGTGCTGGAGTGGGTGACATGAATCAGAGTCAACTGACTGCCCCCTAGGCAGTCCTATGAGAAATGTCTATTGTGATTGGACATGCAAAGTAGGAGGGAGGCACAGGAAGTGTCGCATGAATGACCCCTTTAAAAAGAGGGAGTTGAGTGAGTGAGAAGGGGTTCTGGTAAAGAGGGTGGCCAGTGAAGGAGGTCTTCTAGTTTTCCTAGTTTGTGGAGGAGTGCTGGCTGGAATGCTAAAACCTTGGTGAGTTTAAAAACTGATTGAATCTTCCTGAACTGCTCTTAAGGAACTTCTTTTAATAGACTCTGTGAATAAAGCTTTACTTCATTCACCTCTGGGCCTCTAGCCCTCTGACTTTCAGCTGAGGGTTAATTAGATCTATCTGGATTAATTAGAGGATCGTAAATTACCTGCTAGGTTAGATTCTTATTTCCTTTCTTCTTAATTGTAAATAAGCTTCCATAAAAGTCCATTTTGACTTGAGATTATTCTTAATTGAGGGTTGATAATAGTTCAATCCTTTGGCGACCATATTTTAATATATTGAACCCCCAAAACACCTTTTCCCCCTTACACTATCATCCCCTGGAGTTTTGGCCAAGTTGAAAAAATGAATAAAGAAGTTAAAACTATGATTGGCAAATTGTACATGGAGACTCATTTAAAATGGCCCAAAATTCCACCTCTGCCCTATTTTATCTCAGAAGTTGACCTAGAGGTGATTTACACACCTCACCTTTTGAGATGCTATTTGGACATCCAGGTATTCAGGCTCAAACATTTATCCCTTCCTATACATCACTGTTAGGAGGGGATGCACCATTGCCACATATATCAGACAATTACAAATAAAATTGCGAGAACTCCATGACTCTGGGGCTGCTGTTCAGGCAGGACCCATAGACTTCTTACTTAATGATTAAAACCCAGGTGATAGCATATACATAAAGAATTTCAAACGTACTGAGTCAAATGAACCTGCTTATGATGGACTGTTCCAAGTCCTATTGACTACACCAACAGCCATTAAAATTGGGGAAAAGTACCCATGGATTCATTGTAGCCATGTAAAACAAATACCTTCTGTTGATACTGAATAGTTGACTATATTGATTCTATTTGATTATTGATTGTTTGAAACTTTCTTATTGCTAAATCTGTACTATTTTGATGCACTGTATTTGATTCTTGTACTTGAACCAATTGCCCTTGTAGAGCAATACATATATTACCTCAAAGAAAATCTGTATTAGTGACCCTATATTGACTTATTTTGTGCCTTTTGTGGACTTTTTAAATTTTTCTTCAATGTATTATTGTTTTTATACCTCCATTGTTTTATCTACCTCATTTGCACTCACACTGTGGACCATGGCTAAGTTAAGAGGAAATGGATCTAAATTCTTGGGTAAGAACTTTTATATTCTACCACTCCTTCAGTGACACAAACTGTAATGTATATTTTTTTTTTATTGTCACTGATTATGAGAGATATATTTTTGATTTTTGGAATTTTTTTATTTTTAGAACATTTTAAGCACGTCATCTATATTGAAAGAATTTTGATTTTGCACTAATGTAGGTTTAGAATGTCCATTAGTCCTAACTGTAACTGCCTACCTAAAAGCCTTAGACTACTGAAATTACCATTGGTATTTAACTATTTGGGGACTTTGCTTAGTACAATATGTCTGACTCAAGGAAACGGGATGAAAAAGGAGCACAGATTTTATCTACACAGTGCCAAAGAATCACAGACTTAACCTGAATAGTGCCAAAAGAGCACACAGGTCAAAAAAAAAAAAAAAGAAACCAATCCTGTTAAAATTGCTTAGACTCGATGCCAATAAAAAAAACCTTGAACCTAGTTTGAGACTTGAGGTTACAGAGCTTGACATGTGTTAAGATGCAGGACTCCTTGTGAAATTTCTATCAAGTACCTAACAATTGGCCATTCTGGTTCCCCTATCCCTGAGAAATTACAAAAGAAACAATGAAATATCAGACCAGAGAATAAAATTCTAGACCTTTTTTCTAACTTTCTTGCTGTGGTGGTTGATTCCTGGCTGCTGAATGGGTAAATACATGATGTTGGACATGGATTATTTAATCGGGATTATCCAAAGACTTCTTATAATTTTGTTTATTCTCATTTAGAATTTTTCATATCAAATTTAGAATTATTTAGAATTTCATTCGATAGTTATTTGTCTTTTTGTGCTTTTTTCCTAAAGATTTATTAGCAATGACTCATATGCCTCATACCTCAGCTACATTTCCCTGAGTGATTTCAATGTTTCTTGATATCCTCCTCGGTGGAGAACGTGTTTTTATTTCATGACAGAGTTAAAGTTAAAGAAATTTGCCTCCTCCCGGAATCCAGATGAGAGATGCCCAAGGAGTCAGCACACTGCTCCAGGAGATCCTGAGCAGACCAGATGTTAAAAATTAACTTTAGGGGGTATATGTTGTAATTCATTTGCTTTATTTTTTTGTAAAAAAGAAGTGTCCCCCCCCTTTTTTTTAGTAAAAAGCGCCAAGTATTTGTTTTTCTTTTATTTTAAAAATTGCTACCATTTCCCCCTTCCATTGATGGACATACCCTTTATTTTGATTATGATTGTAAGTTTATTTCTGTTGTTATGATCCACTGGGGAGACTGGTCTCCCAAAGGATCACAGGAAGGTATCTGCATTTTAAAATGGAGCTAAACCCTGGGAGACTAAACCTTCCAAGACTCTACTTCAACTTCCTCAGACACATCCCATTTCCTTTGTGGGAGGTGTCTGAGGGAGAATAAAAGAAAAGAAAAGCACGAGTTTGGTAGCCTTTTTCCCCAGAGAGCCTTTTTTTCCTCGAACATGGGTGGAGAGCTTTGGTCCCTGAATTGCTGCCAGAGATCTAATTTTCCCTGGCTTTCCCAAACCTTTCTTTTCTAATCTTAAATAAACCCAGTTAAATATCCCTGGAATCTGGTCTGATTTTATCTGCACCCTAGCCTACCTCTTAAAGGCTCTGGTCAATTTCCCTACCAGGGCTGGGGGAGACCTGGTTACCTTCCTTCCTTCCCTTCCTTTCCCTAACTATCCCTCCAATTTCCAACCTACAAAGTCAAAATCCAAAGAACCAGGAGACAATGAACAACCCGCTAAGACCCTTCAGTGCACACTGAATATCAGTGACAAGAATATCACCAGAACTCACGCTGAAGGGAATGTCCAACCAAAGCCCCAACAAGCAGAGAGGGTCTCCTCACCAAAGAATCAAGAAAGGAATTACTCCACTCACCACTGCAAGCCAACACAGGATCCAGGGAAAGTTTCCTCCTCCAATCTAGCTCACCAATACAGAGAGAATGATTGAATCCTCAAGCTGGCCTTTTTGAAGCATGTTTCTCGACATCACTTCCTGTTGATCCTCCACTTTACAGGAACCAATCATAGTCTTTCAATTTGCCTACCACTGCCCAAGGTGGGGCAATGACTTTTGGAAGTGTGACCTTACTCTAGTAAGTGACCTGGGAACTCTATTACTTTGTGTCTGGTCAGGTACTAAGTAGGGGTACTTAAGTTTTTGATTCATTAATTTAAAAGTCCGTGATTGATAAACAAAAAGTTTGATTCACTCTTCACAGAGTATAGTCAAGTACAAGCTCAAGATGAAGACCTTCTTGTAATAATTTTCTGTATACCCCTTCATTCCAGAAAAAATATTGTTCACTACTCATCATACACCTCTTACTTTTGTAAAAGTGAAATTTGGGAATGCCATCTAAAAGTGTATATATTTCTATGGACATGGGAAATGTATCAAAACTACATTTCCCGTGATCCAACATGGTCCAACTGGTTTCCGTTTCCGGGTCTTTGGGCTTGGGGAGGCCGACGTCTTGACACAGGGAAGAGCTTAAATCTCCTGGGTTAGGAGGAAGTGGTCTCTTGGCCAGTAGGCTCTTTGCCAGTAGGCTCTTGGCAAGCAGACTCGGAGACAGTAATGGAGGCGGCAGTTTTGAAGGCTTACAAGCGCGTGGTCTAATAACTTATCTATCAGCATGGCTTTAATTAAAATACTAATATATATATATTTATACCAGCATTTATCATTTTTAATATTAATACTTTATAGAGTCTAGAGAGATTTGAATAAACAAAAAAGATTTGATCAGGCCTTTGGATGGGAACAAAAATCTATCGAGAACTAAATTATCATACCTTGCAGATGATATGATGATATACTTTGAGAATCCTAGAAAATCAACTAAAAAGCTAGTAGAAATCATTAATAATTTTAACAGGATACTAGAAAATAAAAATTAATATCCAATAACTCCAAGTATTGTATTTTATAAAGTTTATTAACAGCTATTTCAAGTAGAAAGAAAATAAACTAAAAGAAATAGAAGTTCAAACCTAATTATCGAACAAAAAGTACACCCATCTGTGTAGATCCTCCTGCCTGGCATGAAGCCATGGAGAGAAGAGTAAGAGGTGGGGTCACACACAGTTTGTCTCCAAAACGTTAAGGATTTAACATGAGAAGGAAAGTGGGAAGTTGGGATTTATAATTCTGGGGAACAATCCAAATTATACAATACTAGCACCACACCACCCCATCCTCCTGCCATGATTCCATTGGGAAATAAGCATGTAGAAATCTCCCAGATTTACATAACTAGTTTCTCCATGGAATCAGTACACATAACCAACTTATATCTCTAAAGAGCTTTAACCTGAGGTACATACAACATTATACTTTCTAAGGGAAAATTACAATAATTTGGGGATGAAAGGGAAAAAAAGAGAAAAAGAACAAAACCAATGATATCAAGGGCCATTTTTAAAAAGCCAATTAGGGGGCAGTCCCCTTTGGCATAAGAGTGTACTTTGAAAATAAATGCATTTAACCCCCCACAGTTCAATTTCACTACATCCCAAAGTTCACTCTGCAGACTTCTTTATGGCACCTATTCCAAGCAGCTCACTTTCTTAATTTGGGGAGATAGCAAGTTTCTTATCCTAAAATTACTCTCAAGAAAAATTTTGATAAATCTAGAATTTTATGACGATGATACAATCCCTCCTAAGGAGGATGTTGACAAACACACGGATGACCCTGGGAAAAATGGCTGAGTTATAAGGTATATGAATCATTTGCAAAAAGAAAATCAAAAATATAAAAAACACACATAAAAGAGAAAAAGTTTCTATATGAAACATAAAAAATCAAAGTCTCATGTAAAAATTCTAAAGTAAAGAAAAATAAGTTTATAACAGGTCCTTGAATCAGGGCCCAATTAAAGTGATTTATGTCCCATAAGCCTATAGTAGGAATTATAACAATGTAGCACTTACCCAATCTGCAGCCAGGACTATAGAAAATTGCCACACCAGAAAAGAAAAGGGACTAGTTTTGAAACAGATGGGAAATAGCATACCTTGGTCTGATTTTACCTTTGTCCTCAAGGATAACGGAGCCAAAATAGCAGCCAAACTGAGGTAATTTGCAGAAGTCTGGATCTGGTTTGAGGGAATCCTGCGTGTGAGGGTGTCAAACAACCACCTCATTGAACCCCAAAATAACTCCAAGTCCCCTGTCTTGGCACAGAATCTCATCAATACCACTGGGATTGGTTGGTTTCCTTGACCTTGTGCTTCTTGGCACTATATAATGGCTCTTTTGTGATGCCTTCTTCTGAAATCACATACAATTACTAGGCAAAGTCCCATAATATTAAACTATCAATGGCAGGTTTCTATACTTTAAAGCTTTGGGGTATGAATTAATATTAGGGCTAATGGATATTGTAAACTTGTATTAGTGCAAAATAAAAAAAACCATTAATACTGATAACATGTGCTTCAAGTACAAAAAATAAGAGAAAAATAAAACTCAAATACTCTATTGCACATACAAGAAAACACAATAATAAATTTTTTTAATTAAAATCATATAGTTCACACTCAGTGAAACACTGTGTTAGAGAAGAGGCACAATACCTTTGTATCTCACCTAAAAATAAGATCCATTTCCTTTTTAACTTAACAATGATCCACACTGTGAGTGCACATAATTTTCAAGAACAGAATTTCAAAAGCAGTAGTCCAGCAGCTAATGCACATTCAAAGAAGTGCCAAAACTACAAGAGCCCATTTAATGATACTAGCAAACAAACCTGCTATCTTTAGGATTCACATGAGTTGCTGTATGACATTTTAAAAATCTTTCAAGTTCATGTATACTTGTCACAAGTTCTCCAGATCTAGCCAATCTTTCAACCTTGGTTGAGATATTTTTAACATAGTCTATTACTGACATCATTCCAAAATTTGGCAGGGCAGCCCAGAAAAACCTCTGTACTGCTGATGAAAACATTCTGGTTCTAAAATGTCACCAAGAATCTAGATAATTCTGGTGGAAGGATAGAGTAAGCTGAAGAGTTACAAATATAAAAACCATCCAAGAATCACTAGGCTCCATGGGAAAATCCTTTCTACCTCCCAGATGAGATTATAACTCATTATAAGGTAACTAAACCTCTTGGGAAAGCTCTGTCCTCTGGTATGAGATTGTAACAGAGTAAAAGGTATGTCTTTATATGTCCCAGTCATTGCAATGTGGAGGTGATGACTACAGTAGTGAAAATCACTTCAGATGTCTCATCCATTACATTTTTAATAAATGCAGAGGTGGGGAATACAATAGTGCTATTGCATTTCACTTCAATTACTAAATGGACCTTTATCTCTTTTTACAAACAACTCAAAGGTAGGCAAATGATTAGTAAGAGGTAGTGGTGCTACTAGAAAATCACTTCTGAAGAACCCTTAAAAATCAATTGAGATTTTCAACTCATTAAATTCTCCAAAGGTTGTATATGGGTTGTAACCAATTTGATGGAGTCCATCCATCCATCATCATCTATGTGACAATTAACAAAGGCAAAAAGGAACAAAAGGCCATTAAGGCGGCATGTGACCTTGATGGATCTGGTGACAAACCCAGCATCCATAAGAACCTATAGTTTTGCCAAGGAAAAGGGTTTGTCCAAGTTGACTATGGGCTTTTACAATGATATTTTCTCATGAACAGTCATATGGGGAGGTACAAATAAAGACAATATAACAGGACATATAGCTAATGGTCAAAACAGAGTAGCTGAAAATGACATAGTGAAATGGAACATTATAGATTAGATCAATATGTGAACTTAAAACAAAAATTAAATCTTAAAGCAAATAATCAGCAAATACAATATATGTCACAGGACACAGGCATTGAATTCAAGAGACCTTTTCTCCAATTCCAATAGCTGCTTTACATAAACTTCTTCACTATCTAGAGGAGAACAAACTGAAACAGTTAATATCAATAAAGCAATGGAATCTGAAAATTCACCTCCAGACTCTTTAATGTTCTTTCCCCTCCACAGTATCAACATCCATTTTGATTCCTTTGCTCACACTTCTCGGGTATCCATACCCACACTGGGAATAGTACTAACAGACCCCATATTGGATGTGTTGCAGAGACTGGGCAGCCGGAAATGGCAACAGGGTGTAGGGAGATGAATCTCCCTCTGAATCTCAAGATTATACAAGCTAACAGCAAGGTATCCAGTCAGTACACCCAGGAACAGCAGCAAGAAAAGACATCCTAAAATTTTGGTGAGTCTCTCCTCTATCAGAGTAGGCCATGCTTGCAATTCTATGTCTTCTCCATAGATGATGCTACCCAAGTATGCACTGTCTAAAGTTAAAATGTTTGGAAAAGTAACCTTCCTTCCCCTCTTCCCAGGAGTAAAAATACCAGGGACCTGCTTGCTTCCATTGTCACGTGTGCAGGGACTGCAGGTCCCTTTGATTGCTCTCCCAAGCTATGTGGGTAGGGAATTAAGAGGGTGGAAGCGTCTCCTCAGGTAAAAGCATGTAGAAGGCTTAATTGTTGCCTAAAAGGATTCAAAGGCAGTAGCAAGCATTCAGGTGTTAGCAATGTAATGTAAAACAGAATACCTCAGCATCTGGGCAGAAAATGGTTAGCAAAGACCTCCATCCAGTGTGCTCAAAAGCAGTGAGGCAGGCTTGCAGCAACAGCCACAGCAACAGCAACAGCAATAGCAGTCATGGGAGCAGCAGCAGTGGAAGGAGAAGCAGCAAGGGCAACAAAAGCTTTTAAAACTAATGTCTTTTTGTCTATTAAAAAAATTGCTCTACCAATTTAGAAAGGTACAAGGGCTTTAAACTCCTAACTTCTGGTTGTCACAATGTAAAATTTAAATATCCAATAACTCCAAGCATTAAATTTTACAAAGTTTATTAATAATCATTTGAAGTAGAAAGAAAATAAACTAAAAGAAATAGAAGTTCAAAGATAATTATCCTACAAAAAGAAAACCCACATGTGTAGATTCTCATGGCTGGCATGAAGCACACATCCTCAGCCACAATCACAGGGAGAAGAACGAGAGGCGGAGTCACACACAGAGTTTATCTCCAAAATGTAAGGATGTAACATGAGAAGGAAAGTGAAAAGATGTGATTTAGAGTTCTGGGGGACAAATCCTAATTATACAATACAAAATAATCCCACATAAACAATGAGCATTTTTATATATTTCTAACAAAAATAAGCAGCAAGAGTTAGAAAAACTGCATTTAAAATCACTCTAAGACAATGTAAAATATCGAACAATTTTTTTGCCAAGACAAACAGGAATTATATGAACACAACTACAAAACACCTTTCACACAAATAAAACTACTTCTAAACATAAGGAAAAACATTAATTGCTCATGGGTAGGATGAGCTATTATAACAAAAATGACAATCCTGCCCAAATTAATTTGCTTATTCTGTACTGTAATTATTAAACTACCAAAAAACTTCTTTTAAAGAACTGGAAAAAATTATAACAAACTTCATCTGGATGAACAAAAGATCAAAAATATCAAGGGAACTTATTAAAAAATGTGAAGGATGGGGACCTAGCAGTACCAGATCTTAAACTGTACTAAAAAACACTGATCATCAAAACAATATGGTACAGGGTAAGAGACAGAATGGTGGATCAAAGGAATAGACTAGGCATAAATGACCTCAGCAAGCTAGTGTTCAAAAAACACAAAGATCCCAGCTTTTGGGAAAAAAACTCACTATTTGGCAAAAACTGCTGGGAAAATTGGAAAACAGTATAAAAAAATTAGGTTTAGATTAATTTCTCACATCTTATACCAAGATAAGTTCACAATGGGTATATGACTTAGATATAAAGAGTGATATTATAAAAAAAATCAGAGAAACATGAAATAGTATACCTGTCAGATCTACAGGAAAGGAAGGAAATTTAAGAATAAACAACAGACAGGGAACATTATAAAATGTAAAATGAATAATTTTGATTAAACTTATTAAATTAAATTAATTAAAATAAATTAAATATAATTTTAATAATTAAATTAAAAATTAAAATTAAAAAAATAAACTAAAAAGTCTGCATCAGTTGTTACAATCAGATGCCACCAATTGTTCAGCCATTTCCCAGTGGATGAGTTAATTCTTAATTTCCAATTCTTTTGTCACTCCAAAGAGAGCACCTTTTGAGCATTTTATATTTTTAACATATGTCTTTTTCTTTGTGTATTTTAATGCCTTTTAGATATAGTTCCAAATTGCCTTCTCCAGAATGGCTGAGTTAGTTCACAACAATCCCAAAAGTTCATTCCTTTTTCAATCTTTTCACATCTCCTCCAAGTTTTGTCACTTTCTTTTTCTTTCATAATATCCAATCTAATAGATGTGGGCTGGTCCCTCAAACTTGTTGCCATTTGTACTTTTCCAAATGAGAGTGATCACCCTCTTCCTGAGGAAAACGCATCAACTTAAACATAGTCATTAGGTTTTGTTGCACTATGAATCCTCTGACATGAATTAAGAGATGATCTCTGGCTGAAACCCTTCCTATACGGAATCCATATAGAATTGATCTGTTCAGAAGACATTTTCTCCTCCTGAAAAAGCTCTGGATTCTCTATTTCAATGCCTTTCTTCACTCATGAGAGGAATAAGATTTCTATCCAAAAGGAATTCTCACTTGGGAATAAGAGATGATTTTTGTCTGAAGGCCTTACCACACTGATCATATTCCTAAGGTTTCTCTCTAGTGTGGATCTTCTTATGTTAAATAAGCTAAGAGTAGTAACTTCTCCAATGGGGATTTTCTGACATGGAGCAACTGTGGAGCATTATGAAAAAGGCTATCTGAATTTATTACACTTAAGATTTCTCTCCAGTGTGGTTTCTCTGGTGTGCAGCAAGAGAGCTACTCTGTTTGAAAGCCTTTCCACACTGTGTACATTCATAAGGTTTCTCTCCAGTGTGGATTCTCTGATGTGCAGCAAGAGAGCTACTCTGTGTGAAAGACTTTCCACATTGTGTACATTCATAAGGTTTCTTCCCAGTGTGGATTCTCTGATGTGCAACAAGAGAGCTACTCCCTGTAAAAGCCTTTCCACATTGTGTACATTCATAAGGTTTCTCTCCAGTGTGGATTCTCTGATGTTTAACAAGACTACTCCTCACTGTGAAAGTCTTTCCACACTGTGTACATTCATAAGGTTTCTCTCCAGAGTGGATCCTCTGATGTGCAGCAAGACTCGTCCTGTGTATGAAAGCCTTTCCACACTGTGTACATTCATAAGGTTTCTCTCCAGTGTGGATCCATTGATGTGCAGCAAGATTGCCTCTCTGTGTGAAAAGCTTTCCACACTGTTTACATTCATAAGGTTTCTCTCCAGTGTGGATTCTCTGATGTGCAGCAAGATGGCCCCTCCATTTAAAAGGCTTTCCACACTTTGTGCATTCATAAGGTTTTTCTCCAGTGTGGATTCTCTGATGTGCAGCAAGATCGCTCCTCCATGTAAAAGGCTTACCACACTGCGTACATTCATAAGGTTTCTCTCCAGAGTGGATTCGTTGATGTTTATCAAGATTACCCCACTGTGTGAAAGCCTTTCCACACTGTATACATTTATAAGGTTTCTCTCCAGTGTGAATTCTCTGATGTGCAGCAAGCTTACCCCTCTCTGTAAAAGCTTTTCCACACTGTGTACATTCATAAGGTTTCTCTCCAGTGTGGATTCTCTGATGTCTAACAAGATTACCCCTCTGTGTGAAAGCCTTTCCACATTCTTTACATTGATAAGGTCTCTCTCCAGATTGGATTATTTCATATAAACCAAACTCATTCTGACTGGAAGATCTCCCAACTTTATTACTTACAGAAAGCATCTCCACATGTTTACTTTTTCGATGTCTTATGAGGTCTAAATTCAAGCCATAGGCGATTCTCCCTAGGTTATCTTGATACATGGTCATTTCAAGAGGTTTCTCATGCAAATGATGAAATCCTACTTCTTCAGGAAAGTATTTGGTGTATTCACGATCCAGGCAACATTCACTGCCTGAGGTCAATTTCTTATACTGATTTAGGACTGAATCTTGACTGAATTTCTCTACAATGTCATCATATTCACAGTCATTCTTCGGATGTTTATTTACCTTGATATTAGAGTCACAGATTTCTCTCAAAATGAAGTCACAGGGACCCTTATTCATGCCTCTTGGAGGGCCAGATCCGTCCACAAAAAGGCTCAGCTTTGTAGACATCTCCTTTCCTTCAAAATTAGTCTCTGCTTCTGAAGAAAAAAATGATGATATAAGCACAAAACAAAACAGGAAATACACACACATGGAATATAAGTTCTTTCTTCTAATGGCAATATGTAAACTGATTTTTACTCTATTTCCCAAGACAAAAAGGAGTTTTCAAACTTAAATGAGCAGAACCAGACTTTAAACACACCATTTGGTCATCACTGCAAGATGGAAGATTTTAGAAATACTTTCCCATATAACAATGAAACCTCACAATAGATCTGTGACACAGACAAGACCAAGACTCTCATCATACTTCACAACTCATGTCCAATGTAAAGAATGGAGAAGTGACTTGACCAACTTCCTTGCAAGTAGACTACAATTCAAACCCTGTGCCTAAGTATGCTTTGTTCACAGTATTAAACAATCTTTGTCCATCACCCTTTCTGTCTTTCCTTTCAAAGTCATTCACTGATTAATCTTATAATTTTGTCAATCTTAGGTAAACTTCCAGATATTTCATTCCCATCATTTTGGATGCACTATGACATGGTCATTCTTGGTAAATTTTATATGCTCAGCTGAGAAACAACTTCACTCTTTTTAACTCTCATTTAGAAATTTTCAAAGGGCAATATAAGTTTTCTTCTTTTCTCTACAGATGCAAAGATATTATGCCATTCAGTGCAGACATACTAAATATTCATCTTATTTTACATCTATCATATATCATATTTCCTACTCTATACTGACTCTATCAAGCATCTCTCAGAAAATGAACACTATAATTCAAGGTTGGTCTGCCAGCCCCCAAGTCTAGCCCTCCCTTCACTACAACAGATAAAAGTCTATTGAGGTAATAGTCCTGATACACCCTCTTTCATCCCTCTCCCCTGGACAGGAGATCTTTGGGCCTTTTTACCTCTAGAAGCCATGGTGATTGCCCTCACTGAAAATAGGAGATAAAATTTTCCCTTGAAACTGGAAGCCATGAGCATGAGGAAGAATGAAGGGATCAGGAGAGAAAAATAAAAAATTTGGTCCTCTTTGGTCCAAAAAAATTTGGAAAGAGGGCATGCACACAAGGCCTATAGAATGGTTTCTGTTGAATTCATTGTTGGGACATTTACAGCAGGGCAGACATCAAGTAACACATTTGCAATCAGAAAATTCCATCTTGATTTATCTCTTGTAATAGAAGGATAGGCACATTACACAACCTCCATTATCTAGAAATTAAAGGCAGCTGGTAGTGAAGAGGTCAGAACTTGGAATCAGAAAAACAAATTTAATGCAGCCTGAGAGAGATGGTAAATGGATGCCCTGGGGTAAGTTATTTAACCTGTTATTTCAGTTGCCTAAACTATGAATTGAGGACAATACATGTATCAAACATATGCATTTTATGAAAATAATGATAACTATGAACTCCCTTAACTAGTAAAGGACATAGAACAAGTATTTTTAAATGCTTATTACCTTCTCTTTCATTCCTATCACCACATCTGGAATTTGAGGGAAGAATGAAGGAGGAATAAGGAAAAACTTGCTAGACTAGGCAGACTTAGGGGCTGTGAGCTATAGGTTCATACTTCTTTTTAAATTTTATTTCCATGTTTCTTTTTAGAAGTGAAAAATCATATAAAACCACAACTTCAAAACAAAAACCCAAATAAACAAGTGAAAAATTGTATGCTCTCATCTGCATTCCAACTCCAACTGTTCTTTCTCTGGAGGCATTCTTTGTCACAAGTCCCTCAGATTATACTGGATCGTATTGCTCAGAGTAGCCAAAGCTGTCACAGTTGAACATTCCATAACATTACTATTATAGTGTAAAATGTTGTCCTGGTTCTGCTTATTTCCCTCTACATCAGTTCATGGGAGTCACCCCAGCACTTTCTGAAATCATCCTGTTTGTCATTTCTTACAGCACAGCAGTATTCCATCACTCTCATATACAACAATTTGTTCAGCCCTTCGTCAACTGAGACATCCCTTCGATTTCCAATTCTTTGCTACCACCAAAAGAGCAGTAACAAATATTTTCCTACAATTAGGTCCTTTCCCTTTTTTCTGATCTCTTTGTCGCACAGACCTAGTAGTAATATTACTGGAACAAGAAGTATGCATTGTTTTGTAGCCCTTTGGGAGTCATTCCAAATTGCTCTCCAGAAAGGATGAATTAGTTCACAAATCCAACAGAAAGGTATCAGATGTCCCAATTTTGCCACATCCCCTATGTGACTTCTCTTTACTGTCATACTGGCCAATCGGTTAGGGGTGAGGTGATACTTCAGAGTTCTTTTCATTGACTTCTCTAACATTTACAACATTTCTTCATATGATTACTGACAGCTTTGATTTCTTCATCAGACTGCTTATTCATAACCTATAACCATTTCTCCACTGGGGAATGATTTGCATTCTTGGATAAGTGTTCGAGTGTGTTCAAAAAATGAGATCAGGGAAATCTGTTATAAAACATTATTTCCCAGTTTGTTTCTCTTCTAATCTTGGTTATGTTGGTTTCATTTGTTCAAAATGGTTTAAAGTTATTATAGTAAAAATTATTCATTTTACATCTTATAATGTTCTATATCTCTTGTTTGATCATAAATTCTTCCTTTCTCCATAGATCTGCCAGGCAAAAAATTCTGTGTTCCATGATTTTATCACCCTTTATGCCTAAATCATATGCCCATTACATCCACATCTTGATAGACAGTGTAAGCTAGTAGTCTATACTTAATTTTTGCCATATGGTTTCTAGTTTTCCAAGCACTTATAATTGTCAAGCATTTTGTATTGTCACTCTAGATAATATAAAATATTTAGGAATCTATCTGCCAAGAGAAGCACAGTTATTATATTAACACAACTACAAAACACTTTTCACAACAAATGGAACTAGACCTAAATAACTGAAAAAATATTAATTTCTCTTGGGTAGGATGACCTAATATCATAAAAATGACAATATTATCTAAATATATTTATTTATTCAGGGCCTACCAAAAAAAAGAGAAAAAATATTTTATACAATTGGAAAAAATAATAACAAAACTGATCAGGAAGAAAAAAAGATCAAGAATGTCAAGAGAACCAATGAAAAACAATATGAAGAATGTTGGCCTAGCAGTACCAGATCCTTAATTGTACTATAAAACAGGGATCATCAAAATAATATGGCATTAGCTAAGAGATAGAAGGGTAGATCAATGGAATAGACTTGGGGTAAATGACCTCAACAATCTACTGTTTGATAAACCAAAGGATCTCAGCTTTTGAGATAAGAACTCAATATTGGACAAAAGACTAGAAACGACCATACCAATGCAACTATCAACAATTTTGAAATAGGTCTTGATCAATGATACATGTTAAAACCAGTGAAAATGCACACTGGCTATTGGGGGGGAGGTCCAGGGGTGAAGGGAAAGTAAGAACATGAATCATGTAACCATGGATATCTTTTCTAAAAAATAAAACTTATTTAAAAAAAATAAAAAATTTTAAAAAAAGAATTCAACATTGGGTAGAACTTACTGGGAAAATTATAAAGGAACATGAAAAAATTAGGTTTAGATCAATTTCTCATGCCTTATACCAAGATTAGTTTACAATGGATATATGACTTTAACATGAAGAAGGATATTATAAGTAAATAATTTGGGTGAACGAAAAGTCAGAATCTGTCAGATGTATGGAGAAGGGAAGTATTGAACCAAGCAAGAGAGAGAGAGCATTACAATATGTAAAATGAATCATTTTGACTATATCAAAACTAAAAAGGTTTTGTACAAACAAAACCACTGAAATCAAAATTAGAAGGGAAGCAATAAGCTGAGGAAAAAAATTTATAACAAATTGCTCTGACAAAGATCTAATTTCTCAAATATATAAAGAACTAAGTGAAATTGATGAAAAACCAAGCCATTCCCCAATTGACAAATGGTCAAGGGATACGAATAGGCAGTTTTGAGATGAAGAAATCACAACAATCAATAATTACATGAAATGTTTTCAATCCCTCCTGAGTAAAAAAATACAAATCTAAACAATTCTGAGGTACCACCTCACAGGTAGTAGAGTGGTCAACATAATAGTAAAGGAAAATAATAAATGTTAGCGGGGATGTGGCAAAATTGGGACACTAATGCATTGCTGGTGGAGTTGTGAATGGATCCAACCATTGTAGTAGGTAATTTGGTATTATGCCCAAATGGCTCTAAAACAATGCATGCCCTTTGATCCAACAATACCACTAATAGGTTTGTGATGCCAATTGATTAAAAAAAAAGGGAAAGACCTATTTATACAAAAATATTATTAGCTGCGCTTTTTCTGGTAGCAAAGAATTGGAAAATGGAGAGGGAGGGGGGTTTCTCTCCATTGGGGAATGGCTGAACAATTTGTGGCATATGATGATGACGAAATACTACCATGCTATTAAGGAATAATGAATAGATTGATTTGTATAAGAACTCAAAAGACCCACATGAACTGATGAGGAGTAAAATACACAGAACCAGGAGAACACTGTACATATAAACTGAATTGCTACTAAAAGGAATGCAACAATCCAGGACATTCCGAGGGACTTATGACAAGGAATGCTAACCACATCTAGAAAAAGAACTGTGGGAATAAAAATTCAGAATTAAACATGTGACTTATCACTAGTTTAGAATGGTTTTGCTTTTAAAAGATTGCTGTATTACAAAAATGAATAATAAAGAAATAAGTTTTGAGTGATAATATAAGTATAACCCAGTACAATTGCTTCTCAGCTCCAAGATGGGATAGGGAAGATAGAGTGAGACAACATGAATCATGTAACTATGGAAAGAAATTTAAGAAGAAAATTTAAATTAAAAAAAAATCCTAGATCTACATGAACTGATACAAGTGAAGTGAACAGAACCAGGAGAACACTATACACAGTAACAGCAATATTGTACGATGAGCAATTATGAAAAACTTCACTCTTCTCTGCAGTACAATGAACCAAGAAAATTCTGAAGGACTTGTGATAAAAAATGCTATAGACCTTCAGGGAAAGAACAAATGGGGTTGATCTGAATTCAGATCAACACAGACTGTTCTTCACTTTTTTCATTTGTATATTTTCTTATTTTAGGGATTTAGCTTTATTGGAGTCTTCTCTCACAACATGACCAATATGGAAATATTTTTTGTATGATCATACAAGTATAACCTGAATCAAATTGCTTATTATCTGATGGAGGAGAAGATAGTTTGGATAAAAAGAATTTGGAAAACATGTTATTGTTATTACATGCAATTACAGAAAAAATAAAATAGCTTATTGATAAAGCTTACATGACTAGTACAACATTAAATAATAGTGGTGATAATATGCATCCGGGCTTCAGTCCTGATCTTACTGGGAAGGCTTCTAACTGATCCCCATTGCATATGATACTTGCTGATGGTGTTAAGACAGATGCTACTTATTATTTTAAATGATGGCACTTTTATTACTCTGCTTTCTAAGGTTTTGAAGAGGAACGATATTGTTGAAGGTCTTTTCTTCATCTATTGAGACAATCATGTGATTTCTGTTAGTTGCTTATTCATATGGTCAATTATGCTGATATTTTTCCTAATATTAAACCAGCCTTGCATCCTTGGTATAAATTCCACCTGGCCATAGAGAATACACTGTGAGCTGTCTAAAGATTTTTTCATCACTATTCATTAAGGAAATTTGCCTATAGTTTTCTTTCTGTTTTTCTTCCTCCTGGCTCATCCATCAGCATCCTATTTGTGTCACACTAAAAACTTTGTAGAATTGCATTTCCTATTTTGCCAAATCATTTAAATAGTAGTTAGACTAATGCTCTATTTTATTTGCCCTTTTTTCCCTCTGAAAACAAACTCCTAGTCTTATTTTTTAGTTCTTTTATTTTCAGTTTTATTCATTTCTCATTTGATTTTTTTGGATTTTCAATTTAGTCTTAACTTGGATTTATAATTCATTCTTTTTCATTTTTTCACTCCATTTTATTAATATAAGTATTCATGAACATAAATTTTCCCCCCAAATACTGCTTTGGTTACATCTCCAAACTTTTGATATGTTGTCTCCTTACTGTTATTCCTTTTATGACATTATTGATTGTTTCCATCATTTGTTTGTTGTCCCACCCCTCTTGACCAATTAGATTATTCAGTTTCCAATTAATTTTAAACTTTTCTTTTGTAAGAAGTGAAGAAAAGAAATGGGTTGCAAATAGGTGAAAGAGAGATTTTGCAAAGAGAGGGTTTTGGGCCCAGCTGCCTGCTATGGAACTGATGATGTTGAATTCTGGAATGCGGAGAAAGGATAAAGGTGGACACCAGCAGTTACTAGGGACTCTTAGACTTCCTACTGCTGGGACTGTCCAGAGCTGGAACTTCCTCTCTATCTCTGTGAACTGAGGAAGTTTTGGTTTCAATTCCCTGAAGCTGAAAATACCAAATCTGGTTTTCCTGCCTGAAGAAACTCTTTATTGCTTGAGATTCAACAGTGTTTCAAGCATACTGAAAGTGTTTCCAATTGTTCTGAAGATCTGTGATTGGCTAGCCTATACAAACTTTCTGTGGTAGGGAGGCCAGAAACCAACTTAGGCCTAACCCTACTAGGGTTGAACTCTGACATAAAGGGTTCATCATGAAATTACTCAGAAGACCTGTTTATCTTACAAAAGTAATTTGGGAGGATTAAGTAGAGTCAGGTTTTTCAGACAGCCCTGGGAATTTAGACAGTTAGGTCAGAGCCTAGGGAACATGGAGAAAAAAATTTCAATGCGAAGATCTTAGAAAGTGGGTGATAAGCTAGAACCCTTAGTTAGGGAATCCCATTTCCTTAATCTTTCTCTTCATAGTATCATGTTTCCAACAATAAATCCCTACCCTGTTTTTTAAAATCTGTCTGGGAGCTTGAGCAGCACATTGGTCATGATGAAACAGGCTTATAGGCCTCCCTCACTCTGGGATACCAAGGAACCAGCTTAACCCTGCTAACTCTCTATTATCAATATCATCCCATCGAGGATCTACATATTTCACTTTTCATTAATTCTTATTGGCAATATTTTCATTGCATTATGATCTGAAAAGGTTGCAATTATCACTTTGGCTTTTTTGCATTTCATTCTTAAGTTTTTATACCCTGGCACATGGTCTTTTGCATATTTTCCACATGCACCTGAAAAGAAGATATATTCCTTTTCCATTTCATTCCATTTGCTCCAGATACCTAATAAATGTAACTTGTCTAAAATTTCATACACTTCCTTTATTCCTTTCTTGTTTATTTTTTAGTGAAAGTTCTGATAAGGGAAAGTTGAGATCTCCTACAAGTATAGTTTTATTAGCAATTTCCACCTTATTCTCCTTTAGATTCTACTTTAAAAATCAGGAGGCTATATCAGCTGGTGCATATATGTTAAGAACTAATGTGGTCTCATTATGTAGACTACCTTTTTTATCAAGACGTAATTATCAACTTTATCTCTTTTAATTAGATCTATTTTTGCTCTAGCTTTGTCTCAGATCATAACTGCTACTCCTGCTTTTCTTATGTGAGTTGAAGTCCAATAGTTTCTATCGTCATCACCTTCCCTTTATTCTCTGAATCCCTATCTTCAAGGAGTGAGCATGGGAGGCACTAATGAAGGTTCAATAAGGGTCCAGGGTCTTCTGCCCGGATTTGGGATATGAAGCAGTATGTAGGAGGTGGATTTTCTGCACCTCCCTTTGCCCAGTTTCACATCTAATCCCTCTTTGTCCCAAGAAATAGACTCTTTATGCCTACCTTTCAAGATGTTTTCCTCAGGAGCCTCACCTTACTCTGACCCTTGTTCATTCTGTGACTCTAGAATTCTAGAAGCACTCTGTTAAGGTGCATTTGAGAGTCTCAGGATAGTTCCAGCTTTGGATTCTACTCTGCTCCTTCTTGGCACTCCCTCCCCCATTAATACTTTTTAACAAAAAATCCTCTCTAAATACCACTCATGCCAAATGGGAAGGGGTTGTCTTCGCAAGGAGAATGTCCTCTTCAATGGCCATCTGCAAAGAAAATCTGCCTTGGTATTAACAAAGAAATTGCACACAAAATTCAGATCTAATTAGAAAGTCAACTAGATGACTTTTCTGATTAAATTCAGGAATGTAAATCTGTAACATTGTTTTAAGTTTTCAACTAAAGCTACCTAAAATAGAAGAGAGACAATTTCAGGAAGAAGAAAGAAAAGTTCTACTTACTGTCACAAAATTCAAACTTTTTTTTTTTTTTAGATAAAACCAGGCACGAGAAACCTGTGCAGAGATGAACACTTCTGCTTTTTTTTAATCATTGACAAAGGCTTAAAATCCTGTGGAATCCATGGAATGAAGACATTCCCTTAATGGCAGATTCAGAGTTAACGTAAGAAATGGTCCTTACCCACAAAGAGTAGATTTTGCACATTCTCCAGCATGACCTCCCTGTACAGCTCTTTCTGAGAAGGGTCCAACAGGCACCACTCCTCCTGGGTGAAGTCCACAGCCACATCCTTGAATGTTATTGACTCCTAAACCAGCAAAAGTCACAAGATTTAGAGCTGAGCTTGCAGAATTCATCCAATCCAGTCCTCATCAACTAACTTGAAGAAAATGAAGCACACAAGGGACTCACCCCAAACTCTTCACCTTGAAGAATGTCAAGAGCCAGCTCTAGACACCAGTTACACAGAGCCCAATGGAATACTGACAAAGACATTTTGTGTTTGAAGTGAGAATCATAGTGGAAGAGTAAATACTGTAGAGGTAGCTCACTCTGAAATGCTTTTCCCTATGGAATTAGGGAGAGGGTATGTGCACTCTGAGGGAGGTAAGAGATTCTGCGGAGAAGAGAGAAGGTGATCTGAAATCCCTCCTCATCACAACTATCAGAATTCATCTAGTAGGAACATTTTTTTGAAGTTAGTGAGAAGGAAGCAATTACTAGGTCTTCTGGGGAAAAATATTACCTTTAAAGAGAAAACAATGAAAAAAGAATTCTCTACTTAATTTCCTAAAAGGCTGAAAGACTCTTATCTAGCTGAAAGCAAAAAGAGAATTCCAGAGTTATATGGAATCAGATTCTGATTATACCTAAGTGAAGAAGAGCAGTCTTTTGTTGTTATTGTGAGAGTTTGGCAAAACACTGGGTATGATGTGCCAAGACATACTATTTTTGTTTTTAGATGATTGTCATTTCTTAGTAAAAAATATTCGGTCATTTTATATTTAGTTACAGAAGAGTAAATGTGATGAGGAAAGGAGGGGATGTTCATCTTTTAAAAAGATAACATTTGATTAACTGAGGTTGGGGACTGAGCTCATTCATAAGAAAGATATTGACCTGCAATGACTGGAATTCTCAAAAGGCAGAATTTCTTCAGCTCTGGATCACTGACTCCTGTCAGTTCTAATCTACTTATAAACCAGTTCTCTAGCCTCTGAAGGACACAGAGGGAGAGATTAAGAAAATCCCTTTAACACAAACTTCAATGGAAATAAGAAACAGCCTCTAAATGAAATTGAGGAAAATGTGGCAAAACAGCCAAAATTCAATGAAGAAAATGATGATAATTAAGTAAAAAAACAGCAACTAAATTTAGCAATAGTTACATATCACAAGTAATGTGTAAGATCAATTTTGCATTTAAATGTAGCAGTACATGTATAGAGAGTAAATTCATTGTAAGGGATAAAAAATAAAGGTTTATTTATCATAAATTTATGAGAAATGGACACCGAAATTATTGCTCACGTCAGAATGACTTTTTATGGTAGTTTATAAAAGAAGACTGAAAGCAAGGAAAATCAGAGAGAGATAATTACTCTGGCCTGGCCCAAACCAGGCAGGGTTTCAGAGGCCCCAGCAAAGGGGTCCCAGAGGTAAATTAAACAAGGGTTTTTACTACTAGGCCTCCGCCAAGACGAGGGGTCTCTCAGGAGGCTAGTGCCTCTCAGAAAAAGCCAGGAAAGGGAACCGGCCTTTTTCACTCACCCACCTGGTAGTCCTAAAGGAAAATCAAAGAGCATTCTGAGGTCCCAAGCCAGAGATCCTTCAAGGTCAATTCTGACGGCAAAAGATATATTAAGTGATAGAAGACAAAATGAAAACCTTTTCCACCAGCATTTTCACCTGTCCATGAAGGTAAATGGCATTTCAAAGCAAATTTATTTCTTTACATTCTTTCTTATTATCTATAAATATATCTATTTTATATATAAAGTACATTTTTTGATTTAAAAACATAAAAAAACAAAACATTTGGGTGGTTTTGGGGGGCAGAGCATATTAATTCTCAGATTCATAAATAACCACTGGGGGGGGGACTTAGGAGACCTCAACTCCCCGCCTCATTACTTCTTCACAAGAGAAGCAGATCCTTTTCCATACTAGGAAGGTGTCAGTCCAAGCTTTCCCCAGCATCCTGGTGGCTTGCCCAGCACACTCTCAAAATGGGTCCAAGTTCACCAGGGCTTGCCAGTCCTACCCTTAACCCAATTATCACAACAATAAAAGGGAGGCTCCGCCCTAGTTTCACAACCTCAGGGGAAGGGCACAGCAAGTCTGGAGTTTCCTTGGCCAGGCTAAAGGGAAATTTATTCCACAAAAATATCAAAAAGCAAAATTTACATATTTACATTTTTTACAAGAAATGTTAGGTGATTTGAGTAGAAAGTGTCTGAACCAAAGTAAAAGGAAAACTATGCTAAGACAGACAAACTCTTCTCTCTTAAGTATAAATTAGTGTTTCACATGTAGATGTGAAGTCAGAAAAATGTTCCATGTGTTGTCTAGTGTGACCTACCCATGTAATGAAGTGTTACATACTTACTCCACCAGAATTCTTCTGCAAAGTGCATGTACTGTGTGGATGGAATCTAAAGTGTTGGATGCAGTGAGAATTCTGTTGGGTGTGAGTTATGTTTTTCAAATGCATAGGTCCAATGCTGATCCGATGCTCCTCTTCACAGTGTGGTTGTCCCATATACTGATTGTGTATTCGGTCATGGATGTCTTTTGTCTGTAGTCCTCAGGGTTGCTGTCCTTGTGATGATCTGCGAAGTCAGCAATGCTTCACTTATGTCATTTGATGTTATCCCGCGCTTGTCAACTTGCACTAGAAATGATGTCCTGGTGTGTTGCCTTGTGTCAGGAACAAAGTTTAAATGTCCATGAAATGTGATTTAAACTTTTCTTCTTTCTTTTTCTTTGCAGTTTAATAAAGATGATTACAGGTAACAAGAGTTCGTCATAATGTCTTTTGTGTTTTCATTTATTTGTCGATGTCAGTGTCTAGGTCTTGGATTGATTGCAAATCGAATGTGTCTTCTTCTGCCATTGATTCTTGTTCATTGTCATAATTGTTTAAGGATGATTTTTCTAAGTTGTAATTGGGTTCGGGATAATCATTTGGGTGTAAAATTTGGTGTAATATCTGGCTGTTCCCTGGCTCTTGGTCTAAATCTGGTTCTGATTCATGCTCTGATTGTTATTCTGATTGCTGCTCTGGTTCTATGGTCTCAGGTATAGGCTGTGGACATTTTGTGGACTTATTTGATTGACTGGTTGGTGCTAGTTGATCTTTGTGCTGTATAATAACTGGGTCTTGTGGTTGTTGTTGGGACATGTCTTTTGCTGGCTTGACATGAGTGACATGGAACCAAGGATCCCTCCCTTTAATTTTGACTGCACTAGGAGTTGTCAAAATTACCTGGGATGGGCCATGCCACTTGGGTTCTAACACAGACTTCCTAGTGAAGTTTCTGATGTAAACATAATCTCCAGGTTGGAAGTTGTGTAGACTACAATCAAAGGGTACTCTTTTGATGTATCAAGCCTATTTTATGAAGTTGATTTAAGCACTGCTTGAGTAATTTTATGTACTCATAGAGCTTGCATTCCCTACTCAGGTGTGATAATTTGTGAATGCTTTGAGGTGACTTGTCATGTAAAGGTGGATGGCCATACAGCATTTCAAATGGTGATAAGTGTAATGCTGTTGGGTTGGCATCTTAGATGGAATAGTGCCAACGGTAATGCATCAGGCCATTTCATATGAGATTCTGCACAGATTTTGGATACTAGAGTCTTCAAAGATCTATTCACTCATTCTATCTGTCCACTGGATTGGGGTCTGTATATTGAGTGAAGATGTTGTTTGACTCCTAAGGTCTCATATACTGTAGCTAAAATCTTATTCGTGAAAAGGGACCCAGAATCTGAAGCAATGTGAAGTGGAATAGAGAATCTGGGTATTAATTCTCTTAGTAAGACTTTCACAGCAAACACTGAAGTGTTATGTTTGGCTAGGAAAGCTTCTGGCCATTTAGTTAATCTATCCACTATCACTAATGCATATCTGTAACCTTGACTCCTTGGCATAGTGATGTAAACAATTTGTAAGTATTCGAGTGGTGTATAGGCTAGTGGTTTGCCTCCAGACTGTGGACTTTTGTAATTGTCTGCTTGAATTGCATACAAATTCTGCACCTCTGTGAAACTCTCATAACAACTTCACATATGCCCTTTGCATTCCAATACCTAGTTATAGAATCTGCCATGCCCAGACTTCCATAATGCCCTTTTTGGTGTAATGCATTGCAGAAGGTGAAATACAGGGATCTAGGCAACATATGTTTTCCATTTGCCCCCAGCCAAACTCTGTTAGCTAAGTATGCACCATGATATTTCTTCCAATTCTTCACTTCCTTTGGGTAGTATGCGTTTTTGAGATCATCTTCCTCCACCAAAGATAAGTTTAGAATTGTACTTGGTCCATAGCTCGCCGCAAATTTGGCTGATATCTGCACATTTGTTCCCTGATTCCAATGGCCCTTGGATTTTGGTATGAGCCTTATAATGAATGACATACTCTCGGGCTGGTAATTGGATTGCGTCCAACAACTGATTAATTAAATTCCCATACGCTGTTTGCCGCTGGATGTAATGAAGCCTCGATTTTTTTTCAGAGTTCACCAGAATGATGCACAACACCAAAAGCATAACGAGAATCGGTAAAAACATTCACTTTCCAGTTTTTGGCAAGTTTCAGAGCGTGAATCAATCTGACCAGTTCTGCCCCCTGAGCACTCATAGTAGCTGGTAATGATGAGTACCAAAGGGTCTCGGAGGCTGTCACTACGGCTGCTCCAGTATATCTCTGATTGGCTACTATGTATGACGATCCATCTGTGAATGTCAAATTGGGGTTTTCCATGGGCTTGTCAGATAAATCTGCCCTTGTTTTATGCACGATGTTAAGTGCATCCACACAGATGTGTGTAGACTTTCTCCCTCCAGAGGTAAATCTGGGATCGGAGTCACAGGATTTAAGTTTCTGCACCAGTGAAAAGTTATGTTTTCATTAGCCAACAAGATTGCTTGGTATTGTGATAGTCTTTGGGAGGTGAATGCTTATAATGTGGTGTTTCTTAAAGTAGATTCCACCTGGTGTGGGGAAAATACTTTCAGTTCACCCCTAATACCAAGGAAGATGCTTTTCTAATCATGATGGCTATAGCAGCAATAGCTCTTAAACAGCTTGGCATTCCACAGATTACTGAATCTAGTTTCAAGTTATAACAGACAACTGGTCTTAGGGTATTCCCGAATGACTGAGTGAGAACACTAGAGGCTATCCCTTTATCCTCTATCATGGTTTATCATGATCAGGGATACCTAGGGCTGGGTGCTGATAGAGTGAGTGATTTTAATTTCTCTATAGCATGGACATGGTCTTTAGATAGTTTTAACGGTTCTGGAACTTCCTTCCTAGTTAGCTCTATCAGAGGTTTTGCGATGAGAGCACAACCTGGAATCCAGTTTCTACAGAAACTCGTTACTCCTATGATTGCCCTGAGCTACCTTTTGGTCTTAGGCAAACTCAACCTCTGTATATCTTATGTTCTCTTTTGGGAAATCCTTCTGGAGCCTTTTTCTTGGATGAATCCTAAATAATTTACTTTTTTCTTCAAAAATTGAAGTTTTGTTTTGGAAATTTTATGGCCCTTTTTGGCTAGCTCTTTAATTAAGTGTACACTGTCGGTACAACGGACTTCAGCAGATGGTGACATCAGCAGGATGCCATCAACATAATGTACCATTTTGCTGTCTTGGAAAGTGATTGAATCAAAGTCTCTCTGCAGGATTTGACAGAAGACCGAAGATGAATCTGAAAAACCTGGGGCAAACAGGTCCATTGGATGCATTTGCCTTCCCATGTGAAAGCAAACAGCTTCTGGCTGTCTCTGGGGAACAGAGAAGTATGCAGAGCTCAAGTCCAGAACAATAAACCAAGCAGCTTCAGGTGGTATTGCTGCTATGATTTGTGATGGGCTTGGTACCACGGCATAAGTCTTTTGCACATGGTCATTGATTGCTCTGTGATCTTGTACTAGATGCCATTGAGTTTTCCCATCAGGAGATAATTTGGCTTTCTTTACAGGCATGATTGGGGTATTATATTGTGAGAAGCCATATCTTAATATACCTTGCTGCAATAAACTCTCTATGATGGGTTTCACTCCCTTGATCGCCTCTTCCTTAAGTCTGAACTGAGGAATTCTTGGAGGTAAGCCTTCTTTTACCTCTACTGGTTCAGCAGATAAAATCCTGCCCACCTCATTAGAATTTTTAGCCCACACATAATCAGGAATATTGTCAGGAACCTCATAGATGTTGTCATTTGTTTGGTATGATAGTTCCTCACTACATGGGTCTAAAAATAAAATGGGATGGTGTTTCAGAGATCTCTTGGATAGGTGAAGATAGATTTGCCCATCCGGTTGGCATTGGATGGTGGTAGCCAATTTACACAGGAGATCTCGTCCCACGAGGTTCAAAGGACACGATGGCACCAATAAAAAGGTGTGTTTGAGAGTTAAAGGGCTGAATTTTACCATTTTAACTTTTAGCTTCGGGACTTGTTGGGCTATCCCAGAAGGTCCTCTCACTCTCAAACTACCCTGATATTGCCATCCTTCAGGTGCCTCACGTAAAATGGAATATGTTGCACCCCCCGGATTTCTAGGGTAACTAGTGGTTCCCCACTGCTATTGGACTTCACTGGTACTAGGGATAATAAAGAATCCTCAGTTTTGTGTGTGCATTTATTATCGATCCAGTATTGCATATGGTCATTTGTATCTAAACTAGAACTTCCTGTAGCACCATCAGGCAAGTTAAGATTAGAATCATCAGAAGAATAGAAAGCAGGCTTAGAGAGAGATCTCTCACTCTCATTGAGAGCTGAAGAGTCATTATCAGTTGTTATTAAGCTGTGCTGTGCAGAGCACACAGAATCTTTAGGTTGGCATTTCCAATGGGCTGCAGAAGTGGAGGTTTGGTTTAATTCATCGTCCACTCTGATATTTTAAGAACTGTCCAGCCCCAAATCAGAAGTTTTCCCAACAGTTGTATCTGAGAATGTTTGATAGATAATTTGTGTTCCCTTCAACACTTCTGGTACAACTACTGACTCAGAAGCTACCTGAAGTTCACTATCTTGCCCTGAAGTTTTGTGTGGCGGATGTCAGATGTTGTGTGTCTTCAATCACTGAACAAACTTTATTGATGTTGTTACTAATCACACTGGTTACTGGAGATGACAACTGCTCCCTCTCCCTTCCCCAAGCTTCTGGTTTGAATTCTTCAGCTAAGGGGTTGAGAAAGGTAGGTGTAGAATTTCCTAAGCAGCTGCCAGCACCCTGCAAACTCAGTGTGTTGCACTTTTAAAATCAAGTCTTTGCCAACATACTGATTTGATTGCTCTCTAACCTCAATCTGTGACATTGTGTCTGAAGCAAGTGATTGGGATTGGACTAACTTCTGCAAGGTTACCAATGATTCTCCTTTCTGAATACATTGTAAATCCTTGCCATAATGTTCTTTATCCGAGCTGCCCCATTGTTTTAGACTTGGAATAAAGAGAGGAGTTTGAGGTTTTGATGACTTTAAACAAGATTGCAAAGCTTTTTGATGCAAGCTGTTGCAAATGCTTGTATGGACCTTATGCTTCTCATCCAATGTTTTTGTGAAGGAATGAGAAAGCTGACCCCTTATGTAGTTATCCTCACTTTTCCCATATATTTCTCTGCACATCTGCATTATGTCCTCCCATTGCTGATCATCTGTCACAGACATATCTTTATATTCTGTGCAGCTTGCTTGAGACATCTGTTCTGTAGTGTCCAATTTTTCAATATTATTTTCCCCACTCAGACTACATATCCTCACGCCCAAATTGTAATCATTAGACCTTTTTAAATTAGGAACCTCAATTCATAACGACTTTAGCTTTGTTCCCATCTGTATGTATCTCTCCATTTCTTCGAGAGTTGGGGATTGGCTAAATTTCTTGCATGAATGACTACAGCACAGACCATCATATGTACTTTCCTCAATTCTCTTTGTATCATTACTTTTGGACCATTTTGTGTTGTAATAGGTCCTTCTAGTTCCTCTATCTCTTTGGTTATAATTGTCATTTTTGGCAAAGTCAATTTGTTGTCTAAATCTACAAAATTTGAGAATATGACCTGGACATCCACAAAGAAAACAACGAAGGGAAAATGTTTTTGGTCTTGGGGTGTTAATGGTAGGTCGCCTGGATTGACTATGGCTCCTCACTTGAAGGGCAAAATTTTTTACTTCTTCTAATTCTTTTTCTCTTTTTATCTGTTTTAACTGTTTTCTCAAGTCTGTTATCAGTTCATCCTTGTCTGAGTCTGTTTGTCTTGCTATCCTTGCTTCCTTTTGTTTTGAATCATGGATGTAGGAAGCATGCTGTCTTACATCTTCCAGTGGCAGTGATTCCCACTGTGGACAGTTTTGTCTAAAATAACTTTGGATGGGGATTGATGTGCCCTTTACAAATTACCTACAGATATGATCTATGGTTTCTTGGGCATGTGTGTCACATAATCCTAGGATAGTTTCTGCTGCCTCTATTACTCTGTTGAGAAAACTACTAGGGTGTTCCTCTTCTCCCTGTTTTAATTTTTCAAATTTTTGCCATGAATTTGGCCTTTTTGCATAGATCCACATTGCTTCTAACAAATCAGTTCTGCATTGGATAAGGTACCTAAGGTTGGTATGTTGTGTGAAATCTAAGTCCTGGTAGACTAATGGCCAGGCTGCTAAATTGGGGTTTGTCCTCGTTTCGGTTAGGAATTTTTCCTTTTCTGAGGGAGAGTAAAATTCCCCTAAAAGAAATTCCACATCACTGAAACTTGGTTTGAACAAAGTAAAAACTCTTTTTAACTCTCTGATACTTTTGAAAGGATGCTGGAAGAACTTAGGAAAAAGTCTCTTCAGCACCTCCATATCACTCGGGGTAAAAGCTTTATATGTCTTTACATGTACTACCCCTTTACCAGGCTGTACAATTGTTCTGTCTACGACTGGTAATACTGAAACTATTGAATTTGCAGATGGTTGGTTGTTATTGGCCATAGATTTGTTATTGGTGTTGTTATTCCCTAGGTTCTTGGACTCCACAATCTCTAGCTGTGTGCTTGTCCAGTTCCTTTCCTTCCCTTATCTGCTTTAATACTTGGAATAGTAGTTTGATGTTATCTACTAGTTCCCCAGGATCAGTATCTTTCTTTTGTGATGTAATTGAGTTGAACCATTGCCACAGGTGAGAGAAAACATTTTTTGAGACCTCAAGGAATTGCCAGATTGTTGGGATTATGGCTATGGCTGTTGGGATGAAGTAAATACACTCAGCCAGGGTCAGAGCACACAATTTATAATAATCATAGATATCTAGAAGTTTATGCACGAGATTAGGGACCCTTATAAACCAAAAATCCACCATACCCTACATTAAGGCCCAAGAAATCATTGAGATGCTAGATAGGATAAATGTTATCCTAGCTAACTTCATTTTGGTTGGATCAGATGATTTTAGGTAGTTCGCTAACTTTACCCACTTTTTGATAGCATTAATTGGCGAGCAATCTATGCAGGTCTCAGGCAATTTGGGTAGTGAGGATGGATAAAAGGGATATAGGTGATTTGGAGGAGGAATGAAAGGGGTAGCTAAGTGTAGGGAAGGGATCAATGAGGTGGTATATAGGAAGGTAAGGGAATGAATGGGAGTATACAGGAGGGCAGCTCAAACAGGCTTATTCACCAAGGCTAGAGATAGAGGATACTAAGGAAATAGGCTGAGGTTCTTCAACCAGAGAAGGTCTCTAAGGTACAGGGGGATTGGGCCAGTCAGAAATATTTTAAATCTGGCTGGAGGGCTTCTCTTATTAATTTCTAAAATCCCTTGAGGGAGGAGTCAAAGGGCTCCTCCCTGCCAGTGAAACTGATGGCTGCAGGAAGTCTCGGGTAGGTACTTCCTGCCAAGATGGATACCTGCGGTTCCCTCAAGAAATAAAAGAAAATAATTCCTTCCCTCTTTAGTCCTTGCCTTAATTTTTGATACAATGATTCACCAGAGGCTTTGAGTAGATAACAAAGAGGATTTATTAATGTCAGGGATAATCAGAAGGAGAGAGGGGTTTAGGATTTTGTAACAGCCACTAGGGAGAAAGCCAATGGTGAGGGAAGGGTCACAGGAGGGGATTAGACTGAGAGCCTGCTCTACCAGTCAGGAAGATCTGACTGCCTTAAAGTAAAGTATTTACTAGATCAATAAAATAAAGGATAGCTTGATTTAAGAACTTCCTACTTGCCTACAGAAAACTAAACCCACAATGTCCAATCACCAAGCCACCCTTCCTCCCAGGGCCCAAAGGGAAATTCAAGGAAATAGCAGGGATGTAATGGAGAGATCAGGGAGAGGTCCAGAGAAATCAGACAGGTCCAAATTTACCTAAGACAAAATAAGCACAGGCCAAGGCAGAGCCAAAAGCAGAGCCAACAGGCAAAGCCAAAGCCAGAAGGCAAAAGCCCCATCAGCTGGACTTCAGCCCTATTTATAGCCTCAGGCTCCAACTGACTTTCTGAAGATTCTAAGACCTCCAACTGTCTTTCTATAAGTTTGAAATTGCAGAAGCAGAAAGCTTCTGCCACAATCTTGCATTATTACACAATTCAACATTAATTTTCCAGAAGTTTATTATGAAAAACAAAAGGATCTAAGCCAAGCCCTGCAACTGTGGAAACCTGGGCAACAACAGTCAAGAGAGGAAGTGAAGAGGCTGACTGAGGCTGTCAGCCTGTAGCTCACAGCACCAGGCAATGGCTGCCTGTCACCACTCGGACCAAAGCTGGGCTGTGTGCAGGCGCCACGAGCCAGCAGGACCCTCATGGCCAGGACCAGGGCTGCCCCCATAGATGCCAGCACACAAAGCTCTAGGCCGCTTCTCTCTCCAACACCGCCCCCCCCCAACTAAGCCAAGGCTGGGCCACAGGAGGCCAATCTTACCCCAAGTCAGGCAGTGGGCAGAGCAGGGGCAGGAATGGCAGTAGCAACGGGACAAACGGTGAGAATGACCTGCTCTATTCTGTTCTAGAACTAAAAAGGCTTATAAAAAGGGAGGATTCTTCTCCAGCTTCTAGTGGTTGCCGCCTGTAGACCTGATATATATCTACGTGAATAAGAGAGGACAGACAGACGGGCATGGAAGTCTCTTCTCAAACTAGCCACATGGGTGCTCAGGGCTCTCTGAGCCGCTGTCCTGTCACCACTGTGTCAGAGGGAATTTAAAAATAAAAAAACAACACTTCCAGAAAGCCCTTCCTAAACCTCCTCCTTTAGCCCCGGGTCAGTCTCCTTTCCTTTCCTGGTCACTGAGTCCAGCTCCCTTCTCCTGGGACCTCCCACTGCAGTGCTCTCAAGGACTCAGCTAGGACAACCCCAGCATGTGATTTCTGGGGGAGGGGCTTCCCTTTACACAGGAGAAAGAAAAAAATGGAAGAGCTTCAATACGGTCAAATGGCAAATATTCCTAAATGGAAAGAGGATATCTGTAAGCCTTAAAAAGTGTTATCATTATCTTAGCAGCTAGAGGTCCACACAAAGGGAGCAGGGAAAGCTGTTTAGAATGATATGCCAAAAATATATAGAAAACAAGGAGGGTGAAAAGAGGATAAAACTAAAAGAAATGGGAAAAGAGGTAAAAGAGGGTAAAATCTATCACATAAAGAAGTGCCTACAGTGGAAGGGGAGAAGACCAGAACAATGGAAGAGAGGAAGAAGCTGGCAACAGGTAAAAATCACACCTCACTCTCCCTGGAACTGGCTCAGAGAGGGAAGAACAGGCAGACCCATTGGGGGACAGAACTGTCTCTTGTCCTACAGAGAAGTACAAGGTAATAAGAAACGGGGGCTAGAGGGGAGGAGAATTTGCAGGATGTTCAAAAGGCCCTCTAGTAAAAAGAACAATAAGAAGAGGAATAGGGAGGGGGGTAATACAAGGGAGGGAAAAGGGGGGAGACTGACTAAAAATGAAACACTAGAGGGGAGGGAAAGTATGAAAGGAGGAAGACAAAATGGAGGGGAATATGCAGACATGATCATGACTATGAATGTGAATGGGCTGAACTCACGCAAAAAAAGAAAGCAGAGAGCAGAATAAATTAAAAGGCAGAATTCTACCATATGTTGTCTACAAGAAACACATTGGAGGCAGGTAGATACACTCAGGGTAAAGGTAGGAGGCTGGAGCAAAATCTATCGGGCTACATCTAAGACAGAAGGCAGAAGCAGCAATCATGATCTCAGACAAAGCTAAAGTAAAAATAGTTTTGATTAAAAGAGATAAGGAAGGCAATTACATCTTGACAAAATAAATAATGAAGAAATATCAGAGGGTCAGCTGGGTAACTCAGGGGATTGAGAGCCAAGTCTAGAAAGGGGAGGTTCTGTGATGAAATCTGGCCACAGATACTTCCCAGTTGTGTGACCCTGGGCAACTCACTTAACTCACATTCTCTAGCCCTCACCTGGTTTAAAAAAAAAAGAAAACAAAAAAAGAAACATCAGTATTCAACATATATGCACCAAATGGTACAACATCCAGATTTTTAAAGGACAAACGAAAGAAGCTTAAGGAGGAAAGAGACAGTAAAACCATATTAGTGGGAAACCTCAACCTTCCCCCCTATGAGAACTAGATAAATTGAACCAAAAAATGAATAAGAAGTAAGGGAAATAAATGAAATGTTAGAAAAATCAGAGCTAATAGATATCTGGAGAAAACTGAATAGGGATAAAAAGGAATATACCTTCTTTTCAGCAGCACATGGTACATACACAAACACTGACCATGTACTAGGCCATAGAAGCCATTTCAAGAAAAACCTTTCCATGGAAGTTTGTTTCGTCCTCCTTTTCAGAACCTTTGGATAATGTGTGAAACAAGTGTCATCTCACAGCTCCAACACAAGACCTGTTGCATCTTTTTCTGGGTGTGTCTTTCCTTTTCTAATAGCAAAACTTTATTTGGATTGTACATGTTACACAAGTTGCCACCTAAACCCCTGTGTGACAAACCCCCACCTTAGCCTTCCTTGTCAGCCCCCTGAAAGGAGACTCAGCTCTCTCTCCCTTCTGGCCTCAATTCTTGTCTTCCTCTTTCTTCTCCTTTTGCCATCCTCAGACAGATTCTTGTAACCTGTGAAACCAAACATTCAGCAGGTTGTCTAGTGGAGGGTGGAGGAAGCTCATGGTCCAAATATCTGCTTGTGACTTAAAGCAAAGAATCCAGATGGTGCTGGCTCATATCTCAAAGTGCTAGTGACTGGAGGAGGGACCTCCCTTGACAAGGGATCACTGTATGGCTGAGGCTGGTATGAAACCTGGCTGACAGGTACTTTGACCTGAAGTCTGTTACCCAAAGGTTCCTATCAAGCCCCCCACACTGTGCTGCATGTACGGCGGAAGACAGTGAGTCAGGAGTCCAGGACACCCATCTCCCAAGTGCCATGGCTTAGGTCAGGCATCCTTAGCTGCCATCCTGAGCTATACGAGGTGACTGACTCCTGACATGGATAGGAATTGTCAGCAAAAATCAGAGCCTGACCTCTTGTTGCAGAGGCCTTGGAAAGATTCATCATAATAACAGACATTAGTGACCACCCAGAGTGAGGATTCCTGTACTTCCCAGCTTATTCAGCACTTGGTCATTCAGTAAGACCTGCCTATGTGGAAGATTTATGTTCATTCTATTTTAATTTTAACTGTCTTTCATCTGATACTATGTCATCAGATTTCTGGGCATAAAAACAGGCCATCTGCTCAGGCTCAGGGTCTTTCGTCTTGATCTTCACCAGCCCTCTCTCAATAAACCTATTCTTTTTGGCTTGTAGATTTTGATTCTCTTATTAGTGTTTCTGCTAATAGAATTTTCCCCACAAGGTGATCTCACCTCTGATGAAGAAGAATTTCAGGTAATGACTAAGAGCTACTTTGCCCAACTACATGCCAATAAGTAGGACAATCTAGGTGAAATGAGTGAATGTTTACAAAAATATAAATTGCCTAGATTAACAAAAGAGGATATAGAATACTTAAATAATCCCATCTCAGAAAAAGAAATTGAACAAGCTGTCTAGGAACTCCCTAAGAAAAAATCCCCACAGCCAGATGAATTCACAAGTGAATTCTATCAAACATTTTAAGAACAACTAACCCCAATACTATACAAATTATTTGACAAAATGAGCAAAGAAGGAACCTCACCAAATTCTTTTTATGACACAAGTAGGGTACTGATTCCAAAGCCAGGCACACCAGAAAAAGGGAAAGAAAATTACAGACCAATGTCCTTCATGAACATAGATGCAAAAACCTTAAATAAAAAATTAGCAAAGAGAACACATGGGCTGTTGGGGATATTACTGGGGATGTAGACACTAAATGATAATTCTAGTCCAACTATCAATAATATGTAATTAGGTCTTGATCAATGATACATGTAAAACCCAGTGGAATGGGGAGAGAGAAAGAACATGAAATATATAAGTAGGAGAAAATATTCAAAATAAAAAATAATCTCAAAAAATAAATAAATGGGGGCAGCTGGGTAGCTCAGTGGAGTGAGAGTCAGGCCTTGAGACATGAGGTCCTAGGTTCAAACCCGGCCTCAGCCACTTCCCAGCTGTGTGACCCTGGGCAAGTCACTTGACCCCCATTGCCCACCCTTACCAATCTTCCACCTATGAGACAATACACCGAAGTACAAGGGTCTTAAAATAAATAAATAAATAAATGAATGAATGAATGAATGAATGAATGAATGAAAATTAGCAAAGAGACTACAGTAAGTCACCACAAAGATTATTCACTATGACCAGGTAGGATTTATACCAGTAATGCAAGGATGGTTTAATATTAGGAAAACCATCCACAGAATTGTCCATTTCAATAACCAAACCAAAAGAAATCACAAGAGATGCAGAAAAAGCCTTTGACAAAGTTCAAGACGCATTCCTACTGAAAACAGTAGAAAGTATAGGAATAGTTGGGGCTTTCCTCAAAATATTGAACAATATATATTTAAAACCATCAGCAAGTATCATCTGCAATGGTGACAAGTTTGAAGCTTTCCCAATAAGATCAGGAGTGAAGTGAGGATGCCCATGCAGATGATATGAAGGTATGCTTAAAGAATCCTAGAAAATCAAGTGGAAATATTAACAACTTTAGCAATTTTGTAGGATACAAAATAAACCCACATAAATCATCAGCATTTCTATATATTGCCAGCAACACTCAGCAGCAAGAGTTAGAAAGAGAAACTCCATTTAAAATCATTTTAAATAGTATAGAATATTTTGGAATTTATTTACCAAGACAAACACAAGAAATATATAAAAAAAAAAAAAGTACAAAAAAGGTGTTAAAAATCTCTCCTAATGAGAGAAATGCAAATCAAAACAATTCTGAGGTACCATCTCACCCCTAACAGATTGGCCTATATGACAGTAAAGGAAAATAATAAATGTTGGAGGAGATGTGGTAAAATTGGGACACTAATACATTGTTGGTGGAGTTATGAATTGATCCAACCATTCTGGAAATTAATGTGGAATTATGCCCAAAGAGCTTTAAAAGACTGCATGTACTCTGATTCAGCTATAACACTGCCTCGAGATAACACTACTGGGTTTGTATCCCAAAAGAGGTAATAATGAAAAATACTTATGCAAAAATATTTTTAGATGTGCTTTTTGTGGTGGCAAAAAATTGGAAAACGAGGGGGAAGTCCCTTGATTAGGGAATGGCTGAACAAATTTTGGTATATGATGGTGATGGATATTGTGCTGTAAGTACTGATGATCTGGAAGTTTTTCATATGAACTGGGAGAACCTCATTGAATTGATGTAGAGTGAAATGAGTAGAACCAGCAGAACATTATACACAGAATGTAAAACACTGGAAAAATCATTGTAATGGACTTTACTACTAGTAACAATGCAACAAGCCAGGACATTCCTGAAGGACTTATGTAAAAGAATGCTATCCACCATGAGAGAAAGAACCATGGGAGTAGAAATGAAAAGCAAAACCTTTGACATCACTCATCACATGTATATGTGTGTGTGTATACATTATGTATATATACACATATATATGATTTGGGGTTCAGGACTGAAAAAAAACGCTCTATAGCAAAAATGAACAATATGGAAATAAGTATCAAGTAATAACATTTGTACAACTCAGGGGAATTGCTTATCGGCTCTGGGAGGGGGGAGGGAAAGAAAAAGGATCATGTAAATATGCAAAAAAAAGCTTTTCAAATTAATTAATTGATTGATTTTGGGAGGGATCACTATTACAAATACAAATAATATAGAAATAGGTTTTGATGGATAATACATGTACAACCCGGTGGAATCGTTTGTCAGCTCTAGGAGAAGGGAGAAAGAGGAAAGGGAGAGAAAATAAATCATATAACCATGGAAAAATATTCTAAATAAATTTTTAAGTTAAAAAATAGAGGAATCAAAATGAAAAATATTGAGAAAGCAAGAGGATAGATTATTCTGTTAGGTTCAAGGTAAATTATTATTATTATTATTATTTTTAATTTTAAACCCTTAACTTCTGTGCATTGACCCATAGGTGGAAGAGTGGTAAGGGTAGGCAATGGGGGTCAAGTGACTTGCCCAGGGTCACACAGCTGGGAAGTGTCTGAGGCCGGATTTGAACCCAGGACCTCCCGTCTCTAAGCCTGGCTCTCAATCCACTGAGCTACCCAGCTGCCCCCTAAATTATTTTAATAAGAAAAGGAAAGACAAAGTCTCCATATGTTAAATGTTCTCTAAGTTCCTGATAGTTTAATTGAAATTTGAAAAGCAGACCTTTTAGCCCTCCACTGGAATTCCCATTCTTTTTCTTCTTCTAAAAATATGCCTTTTCCTGTGTGTGCCCTCACCAGATCTCACCCCAAACTTCTTCCAAAGCCTCCCTGGTAGGCCTGATTGACCTGTCCCAACCCCAGAACCTGGAGATCAGAAGCAGAAACTGTCCCTGGGCCATCCCTGGAATGGTGGGACCCATGGCCATCCCTATCTAATGTACTGTGTCACACTGGAGGTGGATGAATAAATGACTGTCACTCTGGAACCTGGGCTGGCTCACCAGGCAGGGGCTTCAGAGGCCCTGGAAAACCCCCAAAACACAGTTGGGAATTGTTGGTGACCTTTGAGGTCACACTGACAGCAAGCAGTGATGGCACCACTGGAAGCTTGGGAAAGACAGAGGTCTTAGTTCTGCTGGATTACTGCCTGGGGAAGATTAGCCAGGGCTGGGGATTGACTGCACTCACCTGGGATTGGTGCCTCTGGGTCCTAGGGGTCATTCCCTCTGGCTCCAGGGTCTCTGCTTGGCCCGGACTGTGGTCCTTCAAGGGGTGGGAATTCCAAGGTAGGGAGACTTCCTCTTTGTACACCTGTGGGGAATTAGAGAGGGGGAGGGCTTAGAGGAGCTCCCAGGGCCCTTCCCCTGGCCTCAGGGGAGACTCTCCCTAAGCAGAGGGGACAGGGAACCTCAAGATTGGAAAGGACCTTGGACTGGCCAAGAAGAAGCCTCTCCATCCTCTCTGCTGCTCTCTTTGGCTTCATTCCATTCAGAAACTGCATTGAGTGTACAGGATGGATTGAAGGGGACTCCTAGGAGGAGAGATTGCTGGTTAATGGAGTGGGGCACGGGCATCAGGTGAGGTTGGTGGAAAAGTGTTGACATTTTTTTCTGAGCCTGAAATCAGAACTCCTTCCGTGGCCTGTGGGCGTGGGCATCATCCTCTACTTCCCCCCCACTCCAACCAGGCTCCTGTTGGCTGCTTCTCCCCTTCGACCTTCGGGGAAGGGCAAGATCAGCCCTGCCCCTATCCAGTGACTGCATCCCTCCCCCAGCTGGTGCTGGCTCCGCTGTGAGTGTGTGGGGGGGGGGGTGTGTGGGGGGAGGGAGGTGGAAGGGGACCCACTCTCTCCTCTGCGGTAGGGCAAAGCCCCGCCTCCAGCTCCTGCTCCAGACAGAGCCGCCCCCGTCGGACACCAGCACTTCCGTATTTGCCCCTTTTCTAGGGTCCTTTAAAGCAATGAACAGACACAGAGACACACGAGACATACAGAGACTAACAGGGACATCCCCTCTCCCAACCACACACACTCACACCGCCCCACCACCCCCACCCCAAAGCCCCTGTCCAGTCTCTCAGGTAGCCCATGCAACAGAGCTTCTCCCTTCCCCCAACTCTAACCCCGACTCCCAGGCTCAGTTACCCGTAACTGGTCCACCCGGGTCTTCTCGCTCCCCCGCAGTTAGGGGAGCAGAAACTCTCCACAGTAGAATCCCCGGCTGCAACTTTTACATTGATTCCCCTCCCCCTCTCAAGGAAAAAAATCCCAAAAAAGGGCAGTGTAAACGCTACAGGAACATAGACCGCCCTCTAGAGAGTCCCAGCATGCCCTGGGACTGCACAGGGAAAGGTGCCAAAACATGGATGAAGCCAAGACCCGGGCATTCTGGGAAATGGAGTCTTCCTCAATGGGAGCGCAAAAACCTAGAAGACGTCATGCCACTGGCATTTTGGGAAATGAAGTCTTACATCTTACTTCTGGAGTCCTGGAGGAGGAGGGGCCACGCACCTAGTGTTCCCAGTCTCCCTGGCTGCAATCCTGTCCTTTTAGTTTCCTTTCGTTTCTGGCAGTTTTAGCTTTGATCCTCCTCGGCCTCCTTCCTGTGATATAGGAGGCGGCCAAGGAAAGAAACACGGAAGCATTTCGGAGGAGAGCTCAGATCTCGGGTGAGAAGGAACCCAAGAAGCCCCTGAGCCCGACCTCCTCATCTCAGAGAGGCCCAAACTGAGGCTGACAGGCTGGTCCTTGTCCTGAATTAGGGGCGGGAGGATGGCTGGTTCCTGTGCCGTATTGATGCTAATAGCAGGGCCCTGACGTGGGAAAGCCCCAATTCCTGTATTTTAGGAACAATTACTGTGTATTTCTCTGTCAGACCCGGGTCCGAGATTCCATCTAGTCTATGGCTTTTTGCACTTCCTTTGCCTTAAGCATCCCAAAGAACTTCTTCCTCTTCCACAGAATTTGGTTTTCAGGTCTCAGAAGGATCAGACTTTCACCAGTTAGGGGTGACTTGGGGGGCTCCAGGGAGAAGCTGAATAACTGAATAATGAACTCCTCCAACTCTCTGTCTCTTCTCCCTGGGTTTCAAGCAGTATTTTTGTATCCCTCATTCCACAGGAAAAGAATTCATCACAGCCAGCATTTCTATGGCCTTCAGGGATTCATGTAAAAATAAAAACGAATATATAATGATAACTTTAAAAATATTATTGTTTTTGTAAGATTTATTACTAATCATTAGAAAATAAACCCATGTGCTGTGCTAGCTCAGGCTGTTCAAACAACCCGCCCCAACATGCCTCCATCTGCAAGATGGTTGATTTTCGAAATAGCTTCATGAACAATAACACTGAAAGCTCACAATGGAGCTGTGACACAGGCAGGCCCAGGGTTCGCATCACTCTTCACAAGTCAGGCCAAGAGCTCAGAATGGAGGAGGGACCTGACCAGCCTCTCTGCAGCTAGACTACAACTCAAACCCTGTACCTGAACATGCTCTGTGCTTAGTAGAAGACAGTCTTTCTCCACTGTCTTTACTAACTTTTCTTTAAATGTCACTTGTCGATTATACTTACAATTTTCTCAGGCTCAGGTAACCTTCCAGATATCCTGTTCTAATTATTTTGTAGGCACTATCACACCATCATTCTTGGTAAAATTTATATCCTAGGGGCAGCTGGGTAGCTCAGTGGATTGAGAGCCAGGCCTAGAGACGGGAGGTCCTAGGTTCAAATCCAGCCTCAGACACTTCCCAGCTGTGTGACCCTGGGCAAGTCACTTGATCCCCATTGCCTACCCTTACCACTCTTCCACCTATAAGTCAATACACAGAAGTTAAGGGTTTAAAATAAAAAATTTAAAAAAAAAATTTATATCCTAAGCTGAGAAATAAGATACTCTTTTTATCTCTCATGCACTAATTTTCAATGTGGAATAAAAATGTCCTTATTTTCTCTTCAGATCTGAAGATATCATACCATTTAGTGCAGAAATACTAAACATTCATCTAATTTAACAATATACCATTTATTACGTCTCATACTCAAAAGTTGAGTCTATCATCCTTCTCTGAGAAAATGAACAGCATGATTCAGTTGATTCTCTTGAACTGCAGCCCTTTGGAGGTTCTGGACCCTCAGGAGGTTTAGGATGATGTCCAAGGGGTCAAAGCTAAGAATTCTTTAATGGTTCCTTATGCAGTGAAGAACTAACCAGTTTGATTAACAATATCTTCCAAAGGGCAAGGAGCTGACTTAGGAGGTACAGGGTTCCCTTCAATGCCCATCTGAAAGGAAAAACAGCCTGGATGTTAATAGAGATTTTGCACACAAAATTCAGGTCCAGGTAGAGGCTAGGTGTAGATAAAAATCTCTTTTCACTTGTTCATCATTATGATTTCTTCCTTAAAACATGATTTCTCTTTCTGTAATCTTTATTTTGCCTTGAGCTTCCTTCTTTTCTATGAGAAAGAATTAAGACTTTTCCCCCTTCATTTTGTAGATTCTAAAGAATTTACAAAATTGTCATTTTCACTGGGGTCTCCTGAGTTATGATTCTTCATTATACCGTATTTCTTCCTAGGATGAGCAGTCAGTATAAGAAGGCCATGCATGCCATTCCCTCTGGCTCCAGGCTCCCAGCTTGGATCAGGTCTTTGTTTCCTCTTGTCTGAGCTAGAAGGAACAGGGATCCCAGAGTGGGAGATGTCTTTCTCTTTCTTCCTAGGCAGGATGCTGCCCTACAGGCATTTATACAGGGTGAAAATCCAAAGGAGAAACAAAGCCCCTGGCCCTGTCTTCAGGGGGAGATTCCAACCAAAAGAAGAAGAGGACAGCAGGTAGGATCAGACTAGAAAAGGAAGGTCAGAAATCAAAGACTACTTCTCAGATTCACTCATTCCTTCTTTATGGTCCCTCATCCTCCTGCAGAGGCCCAGAAGGCAGAAGGGGCTAGGGATCCCAGAGCAGATGAGACCAGTCAGAGCATCAATGACTCCTGAAGCCAACCTTTAACTCCAAGGGATAGGATGGGTGACATGTGAAAGTCCTGTAGCTGTGATCCAGTGAGAAGGCTGGGAATGGCCCTCCGGAGCCTTGGAGATATGATGGGAGCCTGGACAAGTAGTAGTGATGTGAGCTGGCAGGGCTATATGATGCTTGAAAAGCTTAGAAATGCTTTCAAATCTTTTTTATTGGTGCTTTTAGATCTTATGCTTTTTAATTGTAGAGAATGTAAATTGGAATGTAGAAAAGTAGATGTCTTCTTATGCTTTCTCTGTGCACTTCCTCCAGGTTGATAAGGGTTTCTGTGACATTCCAAACCTGCAGAGTGGGGGGGAACACCTGAGGTAACCTGAAGCCTAATGGACGATATTATGGCTTCATGCCCTTCTATAAGAGATTGCAAGACTGAGAAACGACCTCCCAGCACCCAAAATCCCCTTGAAAGGCTGGCAAAAAGGAATGGGGTTGTGAGAAGAACATCACCTAAGTGCACTGGGGATCTTTGCACCCCTAACTGACCCATTCCTTGCTTCTGGGGCTGGAACAGCCCTGTCACACTCAGGGAAGGAATAATCTGTGGAAAGGCTGAGAGTTTCCATGAATGGAAAGAACCAACCCCCCAGACTCTTAGTAAAATGGAGAATCCTGAAATCCTACAGGGGACAATTCCACTGTTCCCCAGCCCCAGGGCTATTCCATTGATCACAATGGGTTTTTCCATTCTCCTGGCTAAACTATCTGTAAACATTCTTGAATAAACACTTTCATGCCTTAGGATGACAAAGTTTGAGGTGTATTTCTTTGGGCCAGAATTAGCATTTGCTCTCACTGGACAAAACTCACTGTCCTACAACTGCACCTGTGGCAGAGAGCAGCCCCTGGAGCTAGGTCTGGGAGAAGAACTGCTGCTGACATTTCTGAAGGACATTCAAGGAGTTCAGACAAGAAGGATGAGGCCCAGTGAAAAGTGGCAGCCACAAGCAGGGGCAGCAAAAGGGATAAGGCAGAGAAATCTCAGCCCCAAAGGAAGCACAAAAATCTGGGCTCCATGGGAAGAAAGCAGAGACATCTCAGCTCAGATGGAAGGTAGAGATATTTCAGACCTTGTTTGGAAGGAGTGTACTCTGGGTGGGTCCTCCCAGTCCCCACAGTCCCACCAGAACAGGCTCTGAAGTCCTGAAATCAGAGCCTTCCTTCAATAGCACCTGTAGGCAATGAGTCTGGGAAAGCTCTGAAGGATTTCCTGGAGGGAAAAGGAAGAAGGGTGAAGGGATAAACACAGGAGGAGAAAAAATTCTATCCTTTCATGGTCTGCCAAAAAAAATGTAGGAGTAAAAATGAATAAATACTTCAGATAATTTTAAATTAAAAAGATTTAATAACAAAAATGAGAGGGAAAGGGATTAATTCAGTTCAGTGACCAGAGCCGGAGACCCACACCTGCCACACTTTAACCAAAGCAAAGCTCAAGCTCCCCCCCAAAAAGAGCCCCACAGCATGGGTCTCAGCCAAATTTATCTCCCACCCTCCTGTATGTCAAATGAGGACTTCCTTAAAAGAATGCTGGGAATTTAACTCAGGTGTGGCAAATTTTCCAACTGCACATACCCAAGGGCAGGATCTCAGCACTGTGCCAGCCTTTCCACTCCAAGCTCTGCCCTCTATTATCTGGAATGCCACTACCACCAGAATGACCCCTCTTCAACCTAGACCCTATCAGACTTCCAAACCATCCCAGGGTTTGATATTCTACCTGGGGAGCCACCTACCAGGCTGATCACACTGAGAGCTCCCCCCTTACCCTTCCTTGCTCTCCCTTTATTCTCTTCCATATTATCAGGATTCAGTGACACTGGTCTTCTTGCTTTTCCTCACATAAGTCTCTCATCTCCTGACCTGCATTTTTACTGGATCTCTGTCTCCTCCCCAAGCCTGCACTGTTGCCCCCACTAGTCTCTGCCTCCTGAGTTCCCAGGACTCCTCCAGGTCTGTACCAAAATTACATCTTCTGCAAGAAGCCTTTCTTGGTCCATCTTCCCTGGGTAATTTCCTACAATTTCTCTTCTACATATTTTGTTTGTAGGAAACAAGCATTTAATTGCAGGGACCAGATAGGGTAAAGCCAAGAGACCAGGCCAGATAGATGGCTTCCCTGGACTTTGACTTCCAAGAACAAGATTTGGTCTTTGATGCCACCTTCCTGCCATGCCCCTGCCTCACTCAGCTCTCCAGCTCTCACCCAGGGGACTTGCCCTCCTCACTGGGGGCATTTCTCCTCTACCAGCCCAGGCTCTCTCCCCTGATACCTGTCTCTGCCCATCTTGAACCCAGCCCTTCCCAGTCTCTTTCCTCCTTGAACTTGGGGAAGGACAATCCTGTCTTTCACACTCCCATCCCTCAGCACTTACCACTGAGGTTCTCTTATAGCCAGTGGGGAATGGCTGTCAAAAGTGAATTTTAGAGAGAAAAAAGCCAACTGTATTGGATGCTACCTTTGGTATTACTATAGACCTTCTTAAGAGACCCTTTCTAACTCCAACCCTAAATTCTCATCCTTTTTCTTTCACTAAAAATGTGACTTTTCCTCTCTCTGCCCCACACCTGACCTAATCCCAAACTTCTTTCTAAGCCTCCCTCCCAGGCCTGACTGATCTATCCAAACCCCAAGTCATGGAGGTCAGGAGCAGAGAGTGTCCCTGTGCCATCCCTGGGATTGTGAGACACTCATCCATCCCTCCCTGATGAAGTGGATCACCCTCATGGATAGATGAAGGAATGACAGCTCCCCTGTCTCTCTGGACCCTGAGCTGTCTTATTCATGTCGGGGCTACCAATGCCCTAAACATTCATGCAACATGGTATACGTGGGGGCAGCCAGTGTTGTCCTTTGAGTTATTCTGATAACAAGCCTCCCTTAGAGGAGTTGTGGAGAGACCATTGGTCACTTGGTGGGAGCAATTGCAGCCAAGCTGAGGAGCCTGAAGCTCTGATAAAGGGTTTGGGACCCTCCATCTCCTCATACTCTGTCCCTTTCCAAGCTTTTCCTTGTCCTTAAAAATGCTAGTCTTCCTAGAGGGCTCCCATCTACACTGCCCAGGGCTTCTCTGGACACACATGCTCATGTGGTTTCTCCTCATGAGACTGTGACCTCCAAGTGGGCAGGGACTGGTTTTGTTTCCTTCCTTTGCATTCCCAGAAGGTGATCACAGTGCTTGGCACAGAGCAGCCACTTGCTAAATGCTTCCTGACTGGACCTAAGAAATGGTCAAAGGGAGGGATTTTAGAAAGGACAGTTTCTACTCTGATGACAGGGCTACAAAGGACATGCTGAATCTCACAGGATGAAGCTTCCTTAGCTCTGTTGTGGGCCACCTTATAGGAGCTTGGCCAGGGCTGGGGATGGACTGCATTCACCTGAGATGGGGGTTTCTGGGTCCCAGGGGCAATACTTTTTCCTGTGATTATTGATAGTTTTGATTTCTTTATCTGAAAATTGCCTATTCATGTCCCTTGCCCATTTGTCAATTGGGGAATGGCTTGATTTTTTGAACAATTGATTTAACTCCTTATATATTTGAGCAATTAGACCTTTGTCAGAGGTTTTTGTTATATTGTTCCCCAATTTGTTGCTTCCCTTCTGATTTTGGTTGCATTGATTTTGTTTGTACAAAACCTTTTTAATTTAATGTAATCAAAATTATTTATGTGCATTTTGTATTTTTTCTCACTCTTGCTTGGTCATCAAATCTTTCCTTTCCTAAAGTTCTAACAGGTATACTATACTGTTTTCATCTAATTTACTTATAGTTTCCTTCTTTATATTCAAGTAATTCACCCATTATGTAAATGGAATTAACTCTAGCCATTCATAGCTAAATTCTTACTTAACCTAGGCATAGAAATGATGTAATTCCGCACCTTCCTTAGTGGGGAGGGGAGACGAGTTACCCACACGTGACACTAAGTAACAAATCAAGAACAAGGGACTGCCCTTTGGGCAGTCCAAATCAATGTAGAGACTGCCATTTGTCCACTTGAATTAGAGGTGGACCCACAGGAAGTGACGAAAGACACTATCTCTTTAAGTATGTTAGTTACTTCCTGTCAAGGCAGTTCCCACTCTGAACTTGGTGCTGAAGGACCTCTCCTGAGACCACAGAACGCTTACACTCTGTATTGTCACGTGGGTAAGTTAGGCTGACTTCCTTGGCCTACCTAGGCCGCTTCCAAACTCTGCCTTAAGCAGGGTTGCTGGGCCTTGTGGCTTGCAGCTTCATTTATTTAGCCTTTTAACCTTCTCTCTCGTCCAGGCGCCTCTCCCTTTCTCTTTAATCCTATACCTTCACCTTCCTAGTTGTAAATAAACTTGCCTTAACCCGATGCTGACTTGGGTCTGATTTAATTACGGAATCAATCTGAACTGTTGATTCCTGGCAGCCACAAATATATATCTATAAAATACCTAAATTTCCCTCTTACACCATTCTGAATTTATCTTGGTGTAAGGTGTGAGATGTTGATCTAAAGCTAACAGGAAAGATAGGTGTATTATATTCTGATTTGCATGGAATTATTATTTTTCTGTTCAATTAAAGAATTTATCACTGGGGCACTTCTCCCTATTGCTTCTTTTGATAGGGGATACTGAGGAATAGAAGGAGGTGGGCCACCTTTTATCTTAATTTGAATAGGAACAGCTGATTTAAGTAGGCCTACATTGGAAGAAGATGTGGACCAGAGAGATTCAGGTATAACATGGTATTTCAAAGGTGGGAAGTTTGTCCATCTCCTGGCTATCCAAGAGAAGTACAGGGAGCAAATTTAAAGATTCCCCAGGCAATTCTAGCATCATAGTGCCATCTTGAAAATAGGCTATTGTGGCTCTTAGTTTACACAAAAGCTCTCTCCCTAACAAAGTTATTGGGGAGTTAGGCATTAGAAGGAAAGAATGTTCTGCTGATAGAGGTCCCACAGACACCATTTGAGGAGAAAGCTTTGGGACCTTCAGAGGTGCTCCTGATGCCCCTACTACATTTATAGAGCCAATGGAATTAAAATCAGCATCAGGTGTACTCATTAACACCAATCTAGAGGTGCCAGTATGTAAAAGACAATCACAAAAAGTATTTCCAACTTTCAAAGTTACATGTGGTTCAATTCTATTTGCGGGGGAATAAACTGGGATAACTGGCATTAAAATATCAATGTCTGGGAAATCAAATATTTTATTCTCTGATTCCAGAGTCCTTTCTCCCCTCTCAGACCTTCATAAATATCCTTGGCCATTTCTCTGAGGTTCCTCTCATTGAGGGGGATTTCCATTCTGAATGTTGCATGGATAAGCCCCATTTCGGATATATTGTTGTAACATTTCATTTTCCTCATTCAGATGATTATTTCTAAATGCATTTATATTATTGTTATTTACATAACAATAATATAAATGTTTCTATAGTTATTATTATTTCTAGAATAATTGTTGTTATTTCTAGAATAGTTGTTGTTCCTAAAGTTGCCATTATTTCTGAACACCTGATTCCAGCTTTTATAATTTAAAATTAAGTGACCTCTTCCTCTGCATAAAAAACACATTGGTATCTAATTTGTAGATTCTCACAAAGGGGCAATGGCAACCTCATAATTTGCATTTCTTTTTTCAATTTGTCCCCTTAATACTTTTATTCATTCCTCCACCAAGACACTTAGTCAATACCGCCACCAATACACTGTCATCTTCATCTCCTTTTTCATGGCCATTATATACATATACTGCCATTCTCCTTAATTCTTCAAGTTCCATACTAATCCAATTTGGCCAGCTGGTTTTAAAATAGTCCTTGACCACCCTGCAACAGTTTTGCACAAACTGCCTTCTTATCTTTCTGACACCTCTTTCTCTGGCACTATCCAGGTCTATATATCTACCTCCCAGCTCAATAAGTCTGTCCATGAACTTGGAAGGATTTTCACCAATCTTTTGTTTGAGATTTTCAAACTATGTACAGGAACCAAGTCTGTCAGAACATGTTCTAATGGTGTTTAGTAATGCCTCCCTAGCCTGACACAGTCTTATGTAATCATTTTCATTATTCACATTCCATCATGGGTCTTGCCAGAGTCAGTGAACTGCTCCCCTTCCCTGAGCCTGATTGGCAAAAGAGTTGATCTTATTTTTCTCCCTTTTGGTTAAAAATGCCTGTAATAAAATTTCAAAATCAAACCAGGTGGGGGCATATGTTTGACAAATAGTCTCTAGCTTTTTGATAACCACTATGGGATCATCCTCAAAAGAAAGGGTATGCTGCTTAAATTTCTCAATATCTTGAGGGGTGAATAGTGTTTGATGTCTTACAGAAAATAACTCTTCTTTATAATTAAAGGTGGATACTTTTCTTAAGGGAAATAGGCCTGTAGATAGATTATTTGTTGTTTCTTTCTCTTGATTTCCTGTTTGAATTGCCATGGTTTAGGTAAAAGGAGTAGTAGCAGTAGAAACAGAAAGACAGTTTGGGTAGAGTGAGAGGTAGTTTCAGTAATTGAGAGATAATTTGGGCTAGATGAGAGATGTTTTCCCCCCAGGTATTCTATCTGAGTCTCAATTAAGCTATCTTTCCATTGGTTTTTCTTGTTGAAGAGAAATAGGTAAAGTATTTGGTAAATTTGATAAAGCTGTAAGGATCCTAGCATAACAAATAATCACAGAAATGGTAGTAACTGGAGACAATCTAAAATTTTAAGTTGTGCCAGCTTGGTAAAGCTCTCTGGGAGCAGGAGTTGTTTGAGATAGGCTGGAAATTGCTCCTTCATAACATGTGCCATGATCTCCAGCACTATAATGAATTGCTTATATATTCTTAAAAATTCTAAATAACTAACATTAGTAGGGATAGATTAATAGCAAGTGAGAAAAATAATCAGAACAGAAGGTTAAAAAATCAATTAAAGGGGCAGCTGGGTAGCTCAGTGGAGTGAGAGTCAGGCCTAGAGACGGAAGGTCTTAGGTTCAAACCTGGCCTCAGCCACTTCCCAGCTGTGTGACCCTGGGCAAGTCACTTGACCCCCATTGCCCACCCTTACCACTCTTCCACCTATGAGACAATACACCGAAGTACAAGGGTTTTAAAAAAATCAATTAAACTCCAATGTGGCTTGCCAAGAAATGTTGGGGTTAAAATTAGGAGGTTGACAGATTTAACAAATTTTTGTTTTAATTGAGAAAAATAGGAGAGAGAGAGAGAGAGAGAGAGAGAGAGAAATATTTAACTATCTACCCTAGTACTACCTAAAACCTACCTAAATCGTATTATAACAACTTATAAACTGTCATTTGAGAGAGTCTCATTAATAACTCTTCAGCCTAGGCAAACAGGCTGAATGGACACACACTCTCCTTCAATCTGATTTTCCAGCAGTCAACTGTCAAAAGCCACTGCCATCAGCACCATACCCTCAGGAAAACTTAGAGTGAAAAGTCCTTCTCATACTTCCTGCTTGCTTTTATCTCTCACTCTCCAATTCTCCTTCTTACATCACTTCCTCTCTGAGCAGTTTCTATTTCCTTTAACTGTAGGCTTGTCTTTATAGTAATAGAACCTCTTGTCTTTGGGCCTGGCTCTCTGTCCACTGAGCAAGCCAGCTCTTTTTCCAGTTGATTTAGAGCAAGAGACTAAGAATTCCCTTTTACAAAACTACCAAAAAACTATTTTATAGAATTAGAAAAAATAATAACAAAATTCATCTGGAAGAACAAAAGGTCAAGAATATCAAGGAATGTAATGAAAAAATATGAAAGAGGGTGGCCTAGCAGTCCCAGAGCTTAATCTGTACTATAAAGCAGTAATGATAAAATGACATGGTACTGACTAAGAAATAGAAGGGTGTATCAATGGGATAGACTAGGAGTAAATGACCTTAGCAATCTAGAGTTTGATAAACCTGAAGATTTCAGATTTTGGGATAAGAACTCACTATTTGACAAAAACAGCTGGAGAAATTGGAAAAGTGTATGACAAAAATTAGGTATAGATCAGTATCTCACACCCTATACCAAAATAAGGTCAAAATGGGTATATGATTTAAACATAAAGTGATATTATAAATAAATATGGGGACTCAGATCTATGGATTAGGGAAGAATTTATGACCAAACAAGAGATAGAGAACATAATAAGATGTAAAATGAATAATTGGTTATATTAAACTAAAAGGGGTTTGTACAAACAAAACCAATGCAACCACAATCAGAAGGGAAGCAACAAACTGGGGAAAAATTTGTAATAAATTTCTCTGATAGAGGTCTCATTTCTCAAATAAATGAAGAACTCAGTCAAATTTATAAGAATCCAAGTTATTTTTGCCCAATTGATAAATGGTCAAAGGATTCGAAGAGGCAGCTCTCAAATGAAGAAATCAAAGCTATCAATAATCTCATTAAAATGTTCTAAATCTCTCTTGATTAGAGAAATGCAAATGAAAACAACTCTGAGGTTCCTGCCCCCTCATATCTATCAGATTGGACAATATGACAGTAAAGGAAAATGATGAATGTTGGAGGGAATGTGGCAAAATTGGGACATTAATGCTTTTTCTGGTGGAATTGAGAACTAAACTAACATTTCTGGAGGGCAATTTGGAATTATGCCCAAAGGGCTATAAAAGCATGCATACCTTTTGATCCAGTAATATCACCACTAGGTCTCTATCCCAAAGAGATCTTTTTAAAATGGGAAAGGATGTGTTTGTACAAAAATGCTTATGGATTCTCTTTTTGTGGTGGCAAAGAATTGGAAACTATAGGGATGTCACTCAGTTAGGGAATGGCTAAACAAATTGTGGTGTATGAAGATGATGGAATATTATTATGCTATAAGAAATGATGAACAGGGTGATTTCAGAAAGAGCTGGAAAGACCTGTGTGAATTAATGCAGAGTGAAAGAAGCAGAACCAGGAGAACATTATACATAATAACTGCATTATTGTGGAACAGTTGTATTGCTACTAACAGCAGTACTAGGATCCAGGATGATTCTGAGAGACTTATGAAAAAGAATGCTATCTACCTCCAGAGAAAGAACTGTTGGAGTAGAAATGAAATGAAAGCATATCATTTGTCATTATTTTATTTGCATATATGTTTGGGGCCTTTTGTTTTATAACATCATTCACTTACAACAGTGAATAATATGGAAATAAAAATGTAAAAAAAAAAAGAAATATCAATTTCTCATGGATAGACTGATCCTACATTTGTTAATGAAATATTAACAAATAATAAAAGATATAAATGGCAATACCACCTATTTACTAGAAAGGCAGAGGGATTCAGGCAGAGCTTCTCTCTGCCCCCTCTCCACCAAGCCTGATGACATTTGTTTACTTTACCCACCCCTCTTCCCAGGAGCCCAATGGGAGCACACAGAGGGTAAGAGGAGAGGGAGTAGATTGAAGGGACTTTGAGAGGGGAAGACAGGAGCATGATAGGAGAGGGAGTGGAATCATTAAAGAAGGCCCTAATGTAGATCAATAAATAAGCACCAAGTAATTTCTACTGTGGCCAAAGAGTGGCATAGCTGCTAGGGACAAAAGGACCCAAAGTAAAGCTTAATATTTAAAAATTAATGGCAGGTTTCTATAATCTAAAGCTTTGGGGTATGCATTGATATTAGGGCTAATGGACATTGTAACTTTATTCTTCAAAATCAAAAACCTTATTAATACTGGTTACATGTACTTCAAGTAAAAGAAGTAAGAAAAGAGGAGAAAATGAAATATTCTATTGAAAAATAAAAAGAAAAGAAAAATAAAACAATTCAGGAATTCAATATGTTCCCAACTTTCAGGTTCACATGAGGTTCATTACTATGTGAGGGAGAATGGATTGGGATTGCTGGTTTTAAGATATCATAATCTGGTAAATCAAAGGTTTCACTCTCTGATTCCAGAGTCCTTTCCCCCCTCTCAGACCTTCATAAAGATCTTGGTCATTTCTCTGGAAATCTCTCATGTTGAGGGAAATTTCTACTCTGAGCATAGCGTGGATGAACCCCATTTTGGATATATTGTTGTGAGTTATTACTTGCCTCATTTTGGATTATTATTTCTGTAATTGTTTCTATTTGATTATTATTATTGTTATTTCTATAATTATTGTTATTTCTGAAATTACCATTATTCCTAAAATTTATGTTATTAAATACCTGATTCCAGTTTTGGCAGTTTAACATTACATGACATCTTTTTCTACATAAATAATACTTTTGTGCTTCATTTGTGGATTCTTGCAAAGGGGCTATGGTCACTGCTTGATTTGCTCTTTCTTTTTCAATTTCTTCTCTTAAAATTTTAATTTCTTTCTTTAATGCCTCTACTGAGTCACTATTATCTTGATTTTTGTTTTCATGGCCATTAAATACATAAACTGCTACTCTCCTCAATTCTTCAAGGTCCATACTAAACCAGTTTAGGTAGTTGGTTTTAAAATAATCTTTTACCACTTGATAACAGTTTTTTACAAACTGCCTTCTTATCCGCCTAATATCCCTTTCTCTGGAAAGATCCAGGTCTATATATCTACCTCCCAGCTCAATATGTCTATCCATAAATTGGGAAGGATTTTCTGTTTTTTTGCTCAAGATTCTCAAACTTTGTCCATGTGCCTTGTCTCTCAGAGCAAGTCCTCACTGCTGTTAATAATGCCTCTCTAGCATGACACAGTTTTAAGTAATCTTGTTCACTGTTAGGAGAACATTTAAGGTCTTGGGTGGGCCAATGAATTGGCTTTCCTTCCCTGGGACTGATTGACAAGAGAGACAATTTTATTTTTCTCTCTGTCAAAAAAGCTTGTAGCAAATTTTCAATATCAGTCCACAGGGGGTCATATGTCCAGTAAATGCTCTCTAGCTTTTTAATAAATACAATACACTCATCTTCAAAAGAAGAAAATTTTTGTTTGAATCTCTCAATATCCTGGAGAATGAATGGTGTATGGTGCTTAAGGGAAACTATATCTCCATTCTTAATAAAGGTGGGTGCTTCCTTCAGAGGGAATAGTTTTTTAGCTGAATTATTTTTGGTTTCTGCCTCTAGGCTTGATGTTTGGTTTTCAGTGGGGGTAGGTAAGGGAAGAGGGAGGTGTAGGTGAGCCATGAGGGAGGTGAGGTGTAAGTTAAGTTTTGCAAGGATTTGCAAGAAGCAATGCCTGTTGGCAGGGTTTGCATTTGGACACTTGGAATCTTGGGAGATTCCTGATGCCATCTTGGGGCATGAGACCAATCATTGGTTGGGCTGTGCCCTATATAAGGGAAGCAGAGACTGGACCCTGAGACTTATTTTGGAGCCAGGGATCCAGGGTGGTTGAGGTTAATCAACTCCGGGTGGAAGGAAGGAGGAACGTGGATTTAGATTACTTAGGCAGGTAGGCTTATCTATCTTTGCTTGCCAATAGCAACATCTAATAACAAACCCAACAATCTCTTGGGGAACAAAAATATATTTCAATCAACTAAACATCACCATCTGGTCCAGAGCTTGTCAGCCCTGGGTCAGTAGCCAAGCATATATTCATCTATTTATCTTCAATCAAGCTGCTATCTAATTTGTCTATAGGCAAGCAGTGTCCACTAAAGCAGGCCAGATTGACCAGTGGCCTGATTGAGCCAGTGGGCCTGGTTAGCTCAGCTATCAACATTCTGAAGCTGTTAGATTTAGTACTTAGAGCTAAGATCAAACTTCATTTAGGGATTCCTAAAAACCCTCTTCCCTTCTATCAGTTTCCCTTGTTTGATTGCCACAAGTAAAAGTTTTGTTTATAAAATTCAATCCAGCTACTGACCTTTTGTTGCTTGACTTGGCAACAGGTCAGCCTCAAGGAAGTTCTAGGGAAAATTGAAGGTTGAGAGTACGATCTAGTCTTACTCCCTAAAGTTGAGCTTAACTACCATCATTAATATCAATAGTCAGATGCGTATTGATTATCATTGTTATTCTAATATTATTGATTTAGTTATCAACAATTAAACATCAATTGGTGCCAGGAGGCTAGTCTTCCTGAAGAAACACACTGTGATTGGTTGAGGGGATTCTACAGGAAGTTTAATTGTTTTATCCAATTTCCTGTTTATACCTAAGGAAGGTTTAAAGCTCCTTTGCCATCTGGGGCTTTCTGCTTTACCTTTTTAAATAATTATATTGTTACAATCAAGTCCCACCAAAGGTTTTATTTCTTGTTATTCCTTGATTGAATTGCAAGCAAATTTTGCATTTCTTGCACACCCTTATGGCATGAGTCATAATGCCTTTAGCTATTCAATGGTGACAGATGGAATCAATTATCCCATGTGTACCATAGTGACCATTTCTGATGTATAGCATTGCAGAGTGTGTAGCACACTCTGGCACACAATTGGCAAAATGGGCTTTCTAGATGATGATATCCAAATGTCATTCATCAATTGGGCACCAAATTATTTCTTGCATTTCTCCACTTCCTCTGGTGAATAAGTGTTTTGCAAATCTGTTTCTTCCCCCAAAGACAAGCTTAAGATGTAAGATGGTCCATATCTTGCCTTGAATTTGGCTATTACATCTGCCCTGTGATTACCTAGCAACACTATATCTACTAGCTTACGATGGCTTCTGCAATGAACAATTGCCACTTGTTTAGGTAACTGGACAGCTTCCAGGAGATCACTAATCAATTTTCCATATTCTATCTGCTTTCCACTGCTTGTTATAAATCCATGGCGTCTCCAAATTTCCCCAGTGCTATGGACTACCCCAAAGGCATATTTAGAGTCTGTGTATATGGTAAGTGAATTGTCTTTTGCTAACTGGAGAGCCTTTGTGAGGCTTAAGATTTCTGCCCCTTGAGCACTGATGTTAGAAGGTAATGCTGCATACCACAATATTTTATCTTATGTTGTTACAGCTGCACCCTGTTAACCTAACACCATCTACTAAATACGAAGATTCATCTGTGAACAGTGTCATGTCAGAATTATCTAGGGGAATATAATCTAGATCCTCTCTGGTTTTCTGCATTATCTGTAGAGTGTCATCACAGCTATGGATGCATTCAACTCACCTTGTAATGGTAGATCTGGCATTAAGGTAGCTGGGTTGAGATTCTTGCATCGATGATATGATAGATTCTCATTCCCTAGCAACGTGGCTTGGTATTTTGACAATCTCTGCGATGTAAAAGCTTGCAGATTTGTATTCCTCAATGTAGTTTCAACTTGATGTGGGGAATACACTCTTAGAAGTCCTCCTAATACCAAGTCTTAAGACACATCAGCATTCCACAGATTACTGGGTCCATGGTGGAACTATAATAAGCTATTGGTCTTAATTTGTCTCCCAAAGTTTGCATGAGAACACTGGAATCTATGCCCTTGTCTTCATGAACAAAGAGGTGAAATGGTTTGCCCAAGGCTGGGCTTGACAAAATTGCAGCCTTGAGTTTCTCAATAGCATGCTTGTGCTCTTTCGTTAGCTTTAATGGTTCTGTGACAATGGACCTAGTAAGTTCAGTCAAAAAATTGCAAAAATTTTGCAATTAAACTAAACCCTGGGACCCATTGTCCACAATATCTAGTTATTCCTATTATAGCATGGAGTTGTTTCTTTGTCTTTGGCATGCTTAGCTTCTGAATATCAGCTATTCTCTTCTGGGAGATTTTCCTTGAGCCCTTCTCTAGGATAAATCCCAAATACTCAACTCTAGGAAGGACCCATTGCAGCTTTGATTTGGAGACTTTTGACCATGCTTGCACAGTTCTCTTAGCAAGTGTGCACTGTCTCTTTGGCATATCTTGGCTGTTGGTGACATTAGGAGCAAATTGTCCATGTAGTGAATTAGCTTGCTGTGGGTAAAGGTGATTGATTCAAGGTCTCTCTGTAGGATCTGGCAAAATATGGTAGTTTACTCCAAAAAACCTTGTGGAAGATGCCTCCATAGGATTTGCTTCCCTTCCCAAGAAAAGGTGAACAGCTTCTAACTGTCTCTGTGCAACAGGATGGTAAAATACGCCAGAGGTCCACAACCGTGAACCATTCAGTTGTGCTTGGTATCTCTGCAGTGATGTTGGCAGGATTTGGTACTACAGTGTGACTCTTTTTTACAAAGTTATTGACAGCCCTAAGATCCTGGACCGATCTCCACTGAGTCTTCCCATTGGAATCAGTTCTGCTTTCTTAATAGGCAAAATGGGAGTGTTGTATTCTGAGAAACCATAAGTCAGAATAACCTGGTCCAAGAAACTTTGGATTATAGGTCTTACTCCTTCCACAGCTTCTCTACTCAGTTTAAATTGAGGGATTTTAGGTGGAATACCCTCCTTTACCTCGATCTTGACAGGTTCAGCAGAAAGGATTCTCCCAACTTCTATAGAATTCTTTGACCAAATAGCTTCAGGGATATTATCTGGGATGGTGTAGATACCTCCCTTACACTACTGGTCTTCTCCCTCCTCAACTTAATCTAAAAATAAGATAGGATAGAGTTTGAAAGATCTCTTTGGAAGACATAGGAAAAGCTGGCCTGATGGATTGCACTGAATAGTTACAGCCAATTTGCATAAAATATCATGGCCAATCAAGCTACTCTCCTCCAGCTTCTTCTCAAGGTCGTTCAAGTCATTTTCTACTTTTTCAAGGTGAGTTTTTCGTTCATCTCTGAGTTCAAACAAACTATCATTCTGTTTCTTCCTGAGGAGGAATAGGTAAAAGGCCAAGCCTCCTATGAGTATAAGTATGGCTAGAACACTGCTATATAGAGCCACTGTGAAATGTTATGTGTTATAAGGAGCCATTTTAAGTAGACTAGAAATAGTATTTTCCCAATTGGGGCTATTTTGCTCAGTACCAATTTTAGTTGCCTATGTAGTATTTTTCAATCTAATTATTAACATTTCTTGCAATTTAAATTTTTATCAGTAGATGGTACTACCCTAGTATGTAACAGCAGTTAAGAGTCAGGGTGTGGTCTTTTTAGGGACTTCAAAGAATGTTGAATTGGGTCAGATTTACAATGGTTGGTAATGGAATCAGACAAAGGAGGATGCTGCTATCCTAGCAAGGGGGAGGGGGAAGAGTGAGTAGAATTCTTCCCCTTCCCCCTCTTGAAACAGTTAGAGCAGAAAGAAATAACAGTTAACTGAATCTCTTCTAGATCAAGTAATGGAGGCTGAACAAGCTTGACTAATCCAGGGCAAAGTTGGTAGATAGATAGGAATTGATCCCACTGAGATTAGCAACTTCCACTGTTTAAAGTTTACTCCCTAAACCCTAAGATAGATAAAAGGTGCAAGTTGTCTTCTCAATGCAGCTTTTTATACCCAGGTTCTTAAATGCCCCAACTGCCCCCTCTCCTGGAGTTCTGGGGGGCCCTGTGGAATTCTGTGAGGCAGCTTTACCCCCACATAAGATCATGGATGTTACAGTAATCCTGGTTTTCTTGTACATAGAATTTCCACTGGAAATTCTGCAGGCATCTTGCACACTTCACCTTTCTCTATAGCTAAAACTATGCTCTCTACTTACAGCAACATAAAAAACTATTCCTATACTTTATTCTAACTTTCTACCACTATCTATACTCTAGGAAGGGTAAGGAAAGTAATTCCAGGGTAAAGAAAGGGTTTGCATGTAATACAGACATGATAATACATGAAACAAAGTAACACAAGTGTGCAACAATAAACTTGACTAAGAATGTCCAACCTTGCAAAACAGCAAATGTGACACCCATGTGCCACCCATGCTGTGGATCACTGCAGCTTGTAGCTTTTGTGCACTTCATTTGTACGGTATACATACTTGACAGTTGTCTAACATCTTGAATGATGGTTGGCTTGTCATCTTCTTAAACAGGAATAGTTTGTGTAATTGTGTCAATTGTGTTACATAATTTTTGTGTTGCACTGATATTTGGATTTTCAGATTTTTGAATTTTTGGATTGATTTCAAGTATTTTAATCTTCTTTATCTGTGCATTCTGCATTCTGCGGATTTGTGTGTTTATTTGATGTTGAGTTAAATCAGTTGTTGTTTCTGGGTGTCCTTCATTTATAGCATGTTCTTTTACTGGCTTCACATGTATGATGTGAAACCAAGGATTGTTGTTCTGAACCTTGACACTTGTAGGAGTTGTAATATTTGATAAGACCCAACCCAGTTAAGGTTCAGAATGGATTTTCTTGCAAAATTTCATATGTATGCCATATCTCCTGGTTTAAGTTCATGTAAGCTAAAGCCCAAAAGAACTCTTTGGGTTAAAAGTCCAAGTCTGTGCAATTCATCCAGTCTTTTCTTTAAAGCTTTCATATATCTAAACAGCTGGCATTCAGCTCCAAGGTGTGACAAGTGAGCTGATTTTGGGGATGATCCATGCCATGGTGGGTGTCCATATAGAAGTTCAAATGGTGATAAATGGGTGTCACCACTGGGTTGGCTTCTCAAGTAAAAGAAAACAATGGGGAGTGCTTGAACCCATTTTAGATGGCTTTCTGAGCACTTTTCCTATCAATGTTTTAATTTTTTTGTTGCAGCATTCAATTTGCCCAGATGACTGGAGGTGATAGACACAATGGATGCTCCTTTTTATTCCTAGAGCTTTATAAATGTCATGAAGAATATTTTGAGAAAAGTGTGATCCATGATTCGAGTCAATTCTGGCTGGTATTGAGAATCTGGGACTTTATCTCTCAGAAGTGTTTTTACCACAAAGGCAGCATTGTTCTTTGCTGGGAACACTTCTGACCATTGAGAAAACCTATCAATGATGACTAGGGTATATTTGTATCCTTGGCAATTGGGCATGGATATATAATCAATTTGTAAGCACTCAAACGGCTATAGGCTAATTGTCTCCCACCAAGCCCTTTAATCTGGGTCATACGCTGATTGAATTGCAAGCAGACCTTGCACTTCTGGCATGTTCTTACTGCACATGTAGAAATTCCTACAGCTGTCTAGTGCCTTGCACCTGTAAATTTTTCTCCATCTAACACATACTCAGAATCATCAGTAAATAGTGTCAGGTTTGGTTTGACAAAAGGGATGTCAAACCCTTTTGCACTATTTCCAAGGTGTCTACACAACTGAATGGGTTCCCCTTCCAATGGTAAGTCTGGCATTAGTGTGGCCAGGTTGATCTCTTTGCAATGATGAAAAGTCAGGTTCTCATTGCCCAGCAACACAATGTAATATTGGGATAAACACTGAGGTGTAAACGCCTGCAGGTTGCCGTTTTTAAGATGGTTTCTATCTGGTGAGGTGAATGCAGCATAATCCTGCAGCCCAATACTAGATCCAGTGATTTTTTTTTACCATCAGGGCAGCAGCAGCAATTCCTCTCATACACAGTGACATCCCTCGAGCCACAACATCTAACTGGGAGCTATAGTAGGCAATAAGTCTGAATTGATCTCCAAGAGTTTGCATTAATAAAGCACTAGCTATTCCCTTGTCCTCATGCACAAATAGGTGAAATGGTTTTGCATGGTCGGGGATTCCAAGTGCAGGGCTTGTCAATACAGCTGTTTTAAGTTTTTCAATTGTATGCTTGTGCTCCTATGTAAGTTTTAAAGGTTCTGAGACAGTGTTCCTAATCAAGTCTGTCAGAGGTTTTGAGATCAGACTATATCCTGGGATCCACTGCCTACAGTAATCCATGATTCCTAAAATTGCATGAAGCTGCTTCTTGGTCTTAGGCATACTTAGCTTCTGTATGTCTGCAACTCTTTGGGGGGGGGGGGGGATCTTTCTTGAGCCTTTTTCCAATACAAAGTCAAGGTACTCCACTTTAGGCATTACCCATTGCAATTTGGCTTTTGAGACCTTGTTTCCTCTTTTGCATAGCTCTTGCAACAGCTATTTACTGTCCCTTTGACACACACGAGCATTTGGTGATATAAGCAAAAGATCATCAACATAATGCACTAGTTTACTTTCAGTGAAAATGATTGATTCAAGGTCTCTCTGTAGGATGGGGCAAAAATATTTGCAGTCTCTGAAAAACCTTGTGGAATTCTGGCCCAACAGAACTGCTTCCCTTCCCAAGAGAATGCAAAAATCTTCTGACTGGACTCATGCAGGGGCACTGTAAAATAGGCACAGCACAGATCTACCACTGTGAGCCATGCTGCAGGGTTGAGAATCTCCGCTATGATGTTGGTTGGACTTGGCACTACTGCATGGCCCTTTTTAACAAAGCTGTTGACTGTTCTCAGATCCTGCACAAATCGCCACTGTGTGTTGCCATTTGCATCTCTTTTTGGCTTTTTAATAGGCATTATAGGTGTGTAATACTCAGATATAGTGTAGACCAAAATGCCCTGCTCCAGGAGACTCTGGATGATAGGCCTGATACCCTCTGTAGCTTCTTTACTCAATCTGTACTGAGGGACTCTAGGTGCAGTGCCCTCTTTCACCTCAAGCTTGATAGGTGTTGCAGATTTTAAATTTCCCATGTCAGTGTAATGCTTTGCCCAAATTACCTCTGGGTTACCTTTAGGGATTTCAAAGATAGTGCCCACATAATGTTCTTCCTCATTATCCTCCACTTGCCCCAGGAACAGCAAGGGATGGTGCTTGAGTGACTGGGTAAATGTAGGAATATTTTACCTGACTTGTTACATTGAATTTACAAAGGACATCTCCTCCCTGAGATTGGATGGATATCCAGGTATCAATAGAAATGAGTGATCTAAACTCATTGGGCCTATTGTTACCATTTTAGATATTAGCTTGAGCACCAACTCCAATTGCCCAGTGGCTCCTTTAACTCTCACAGACCCCATTAAAGTGCAATCTTCTGGTACAGATTTTAATACAGATCTGGTTGCGCCAGTATCGACCAAGACTGGGTAGATTTGGTTTCCTACTTTCACCATGACCAAGGCTCCTTGTCTTTAGCAGATTGATTGACAGGTATCAAAGGTGCCTCTGTATCAGTACAACCTAAATCCCACTGATTTTGCTCTTGGACTTCTGCTTGTACTGGCTCAGGACTTTTTGATTGTAATGGTGATATGTTCCCTTTAAATTTGGCTGTTTGGATTTTCTTTGCCTCTGTCTGTATTTCTGTATTGCAGCTTCGTGCAGAAAAATTGCTTATAGGCCTATCAGTGTCATTCTATATCTCTTTTGTCTCAGACCATGAGTAAGGTAAAGTATCTTGCTCTTCACTGAATGTACTTTGCCTGGTTTGTGCAAAGTTAGATTCAAGAGAGGTATGCATTAAATTCTTCAGAATTGGGAATGTGTTCCTGATTCATGATTACATCCCAATCTGTGAGTCTATGTCCCTTTCTTATGCCTGACCCATAGACTCTGTGTCAGTAGCAGGAAACTTAACATCAGTTGTATTCTGCATAGGAAACAAAGTTATTGTTGCAGATGTCTTCTCTGTTCCTATTTGTTATTATGTTCCTCTCTTGAGTACTGACATTTCTTGAATTGAATTCCTTTAAATGCATTGACTCAGAATTTACTCCAAAAGCAGCTTTCTTTGAGGTTCCACGGGCTTGAAAATGTGCTATGTCTTGATTTAACTCTCCCTGCAAAGCTAATCTTGGTAAAAATTCTTTTAACAATAGGATTCAGCTGTATGGTCTCTTTGTATTGAAGCAGCTTGAACTTTTCACTTTCTTTCAGTTTCTCCAGCTAGTAAAGGAGAAAAGATTGTGCCTGTTTCTGAGAACTTTGCACTTTCCTTCTCAATGGTCTGCAGGAGTTTATCTCCCTTATTGACAATGTCTATTTCTATGAGATCCTCATTAGAACACCCAGTTAAATTCAGTGCATTTGTTGTTTTGCCTTGCTGTACTATTGACTCGAATGATCCACAGTCTTAATAGACAATGATGTTTCAGATTGTAGCTTGTGTGGCACAGATGTATTCAATGATAGTAAAGGTTGAATATTAGTATTTGATGTTTGCAATGATGTTTCTTCTCCAATACTATTAGAATTGATTAATGCTACTTCCATTAAGCTTAAATCAATATTTTGTATGAGTAAATGCTCGTCTATCATCACTTCCTAAATTACTGCTTTTCTTTCCATAGATCCTCTCTTATTTCTATATCATTTTCCACCTGCGATTCTTCTTCAGTCTTTTCCTTCTGTTTTATATCAAGCCCATAATTTATTTCTTTTCCCAGCTTTTCTTTTTCACTTTTCCCTGTCTTATCACTGCCATAGCCCTTGTCCTTTACTTCAACAATTAATGCTGCTTCCTTGGTTCATAAGCTAGTATGTGGTCTTTCTCTTTGGCTCACATATCCTTCCATCTCAGATAGACTAGGAGAATTATTGAAATTGGAGCAGGTATGTTCACAGCATCTTGACTTTACACTGTTGCTATATCTAGTGTTACTGTCATTATTATACCTTGAATTGTAAAAGGTGTGTCTCCTGTTATTATAATTAATTTGTGATTTGTAATGACAATCCCTAACAATGTGGCCTACTTTGTGACAAAGATAACAGCTCTGAACATTTTTGTTGTTACTGCTATAGGATTGTCTTGGTCTACTCTGGCTTCTCTGATTTCATGTTTGTAAAGCCATGTTTTTAATCTCTTCAATTTCTATTGCCTTCTTTGCCTCCTTGAGCTGTTTCATCAATTCAGCAATTTCTTTGTCCTTCTTAGTGGTTTTTGATTGTTTGGGCTCAGTTCTCTAGACTCATGTACATAAGAAGCTGTTTTTCTAAGGTCTTCAATAGATAGGGATTCCCACTGTGGGCAATGTAAACGGAAGTATGTTTGAATGGAACTTGCACTGCCCTTCATGAATCACCTCCTAATGTGCTGGATATTATCTTCATTCATGTACCTAAACCGAAGTATGGTCTCTCCAGCTTCTTTGAGTCTATCCAGATATAGGCTTCAGTGCTCATCATCCCCCTGCCTCAGTTTCTCAAATGAGCCCTATGCATTTGAGCGATGTGCATGGATTCTCATCGCTTCAGCTATGTTATGATTAAAATGGATATAGATGGATATTAAAAGAAGTATTAATATTTTAATTAAGGCCATGTTGGTAAAATATAAGATGACCACACACCTGCTAAGATCTAATTCAAATCCCCCACCATACCTACTGCCCACCTGGCTTCCTCGTACCCAAAAAAACCACCTCCAATTACCTCAGGAGTCTTATACTGTTCTTTTACATAATCACACTTCCTGTTTACCTGCATTACAAGAGGAATCATGGGAAATGTAGTTTCCAAGTCCTCTAAACATCCACAGGAAGTTTGTCATTTATCTAAATATTTAAAACTCAAATAAACCTCAAAGAACCCTCAAAGAACCCCCAAAATTCCAAATAACACATTCCCCCCTAAGATCCAGCAAAAAGATTGGTCTTTCTCAATGGATCTTGTAAACATAGTCAACTTCTAAATTACAGGAATTTGGGGATAAAAGAAAAGAGGATAAAAACTAGCCGCATTGACAAAAAAAAAAAAAAACAATTGGGGCAGTCCCCTATTGGCATAAGAGTGTACATTCAAAAACAAATGCATTCAACTCCCCATAGGTCAATCAACTGCACCCCAAAGTTCAATTTGGATCATCATGATCCAGTAAAGGCTCTTCAGGCATCTTCATGGTGCCTTCTCCAAACAGATTCGTTGTCTGGATTCTGGGGAGATGGCAAATTTCTTATCCTGAAATTACTCTCAAAAGAATTTAAACTTTACATTATAGATTATAAAACATACATTTCTTTCTGAGAATTATACATTCCCCCCTGAAATTACTCCTAAAAGTTAAAATTTTACATTATAGATTATAATACAGACATTATGCTTATAAAATTTACACCCCCCTGAGGAAAATTCCAAATATCACATTCTCCCCTGAAGAGGGTACCCCAGGTCAGCTAAGGATACATGGCTGAGCCACGGGTTATATGAAATCAATTGGCAAAAGAAATAAAAAAAGAATAAAATCCAAATAAAAGAGAAAAAATTAACTTCTGAATGAAATGTAAAATGTCAAAATCTTATGTGCAATAACATAAGGAAAAATGAACTTATAACAGGTCCTTGAATCAAGGCCCAATTAAAGTGATTTAAGCAGTTTGCAATTACCCATTCAGGAGCCAGGACTATGCAAAGTTGCCATTCTATATATAAGAAAATAACAGGACTAAATATATGTGCAAGGGAAATGTCTTTCCCTGGTCTGATTTTCGTGCACCTTCTCAGGGAATAAGGCATAATGATAGCCAATCTTAGGTGCTTTACTAGGAATTTAAGTTAAGGGGAAGTCTGGCCTCTAAAATGTTAGAAAGCTGCAACCCCAAAACTCAGGCACTAGTTTCAAGCCCTTCAGTATTGGCATATAACTTCCTCAATCCATGGTCTGAATGACCTTTTGCTCCTTGGCACTTTGCAGATTCTCAGTTGGTCTCCATAACCTTGTGGCTCTTTTTAGCACTTCTCCTGGACTCAGACAGAGAGACATTAATCACAGTCCCATAATACTTACCAATAATTGGCAGGTTACCATAGTCTAAGGCTTTTTGGGTGTGCATTAATATTATAGCAAATATATATTTATATTAAGCTTACATCACTGTAAAATCAAAAGGATTAACATTGATTATATGTACTTAAAGTACGAAAATGAGAAAAAGGGAAAAATCAATTGCTCTATTAAAAAAATTAAAAGGAAAAGCAATAAGAAAATTCAAAATTCAGGAAAAAAATACAATGTTTTCAAGTATAAAATGAGAAAGAAATAACTCAAATACTGCATTGCACATAGAAAAATAATAAAAGAATGTTTTAAAAATAAAAAATAAAAAAAAAATATATATATATATAGCATAGAATTAGTGAAAGGTTTTTTCACCCAAAAATGAGATCCATTTCCTGTTAAGCTTTTGCATGAATTGTGAGTGTAAATGGTTTTCATAAAATAGCAGATTCATAATGCAAATTCAAATAAAGTACCCTAATTTCCAATAACACATTTAAAGACAATAGCAAACAAACCCATTATTATAATCACTTTTTATAATGTTTAAAAATTGTACACTTGTTAGAAATTCAACAGGTATAGTAAATCATTCAACCTTGGCTAAGATATTTTCTTAACAAACTCTATTACTGCCTCCATAACAATTATGGGGCAGGGCCTAGGGAAAAAAAAAATCTGATTAAAAAAAACCTGGGTCTAAATTATCCTCAGGAATTCTAGATTGTTCTGATGGGAAAGCAAGCTAAAACATAGAGACTAAACATCAAGCATACAGGAGCTCTTCTGGCTTCCTGTGTAAAAAAAACGGGTAGGAAACTTCCATGTTTCCTCTACTCCTTTAAGACAACACTTCTTTATAATAAAATATATAAAACCTTATCATTTATACAGAAGGGTACTAGGCATCTAAAGTCAATTATAAAGACCTCTCATAAAATTATAATTTAAATTCTCAAAGCATCAAAATTTCCAAGGTTGTACACAATTATCAAGATAGAATAAAAACTTAAGACATGTGATCCTATGGTTAAGATGGTAAATCCAGTATACATAAGGCTTATGGGATTTTTTATAATTTAAAAATGTTTAAGATGTTCATAAATGGTACAGATAACAGAATTGGATTGATACAGGTAAACTTAAAAAAAATGAAACCCTAAAGAAATCAGGAAATACAATATGAGGAAGAGATTACAAGCTATACAGTCAAAAATTCATTTTTACCAGTTCTAATAGATTTGTTCACTATGTGGGAGTTACAATAAAATCATAAACAGAATTAATCTGGCAGCCAAAACTTCATTAGCTTAAAATAATTCAGTGTAACATAAAAATCAACAAAACAACAGAATTAATTCACAAAACTAATCAGCAAAATACAGTAAGATACAGAGACTTTTTTTAAACAAAAACAAAAACCATTCAGTTCTGAGTTTTAAAATCCACCTCTGGTCCAATTCAAGGTCTTTCTAACTGAGCTCTGCTCTGAGCAGTGTGGATGACTCCATAAGGGTACATAGTTCAAAGTCTTGAGCAGGCCTAGTGTATGTACGGGATGAATTTCTCCCCTGCGTTTCAGGCAAGATAATTGCAAGGAATAGTTTGAAATAGGCCATGCGGCCCATGCTTGCCATTCTACTTCTTGTTTGAATAGTAAACGCTAGGGCCCAAGTGGAAGCCAACTAGGGTGGGGGCTAGAAAAAAGCCGCAGATTGGAGGGCTTGTGCAGGAGGGCTAGTTCAGGTTTTAGAAGAACCACGTGGAGGGCCGTTAGTGGAGTAGAAGCTCCCTTCAGGTTAAAAGTCATTAATGTCTACAAGGATGTGGGCAATGAGAGATAAGAGGGGGTTGCATACTTCCCAAGTCTTAAGAAGCACAGCAGTCTGGGACTGGCATCAATAGGTGGGGCAGGAAGCAGCTCCAGAAGCGGCGGCTGGGGTTCAGGATCAGCGGCAGCATTGGCAGGAACAGTTAGGAATTGCTGGGAGCAGCAGGAAAAAACTAGGAAACCCGGGGAGGGTCCAGTGGGAGAGGCTCAAACTGGCTGAAGCAGCTTCCAAGGCAATTGGCAGGCAAAAACAAACTGCTGCTATTCGCAAAAAACACGACATTTAAAGCCACTTTCCCCTTTCCCTAAAAGGCAGCCAGCCATGAGGCTGGGGAGAACAGGGAGAAGAGAAAGAGCAAAACCCAAAACTACAAAAAGCTGCTTGTCCAACATGGTTTGCCAAACTGTTATGATTAAAATGGATATAAATGGATATTATTTTAATTAAGGCCATGTTGGCAAAACATAAGATGACCACCCACGCCTGCTAAGATCTAATTGAAATCCCCCCACCATACCTTCTGCCCACCTGGCTCCCTTGTACCAAAAAAGACTGCCTCCAATGACCTCAGGAATCTTATACTGTTCTTTTACATACACTTCCTGTCTACTTGCATTACAAGAGGAATCATCCCAAATGTAGTTTCCAAGTCCCCTAAACATCCACAGGAAGTTTGTCATATATCTAAATATTTAAAACTCAAATGAATCTCAAAGAACCCTCAAAGAACCCCCAAAATTCCAAATAATACAGTTAGATCTTCTCTACACCTTTTCAAATATGGCATATTAGCATGGGATGACAGTTCTAGGTCCTGTTGTTGCTCTGGCCAAGAGGTTAGGTTGGGGTTGCTCCTAGTCTCTGCAATAAATTTTGCCTTTTCACTGGGGGTGTACAGTTCAGTTAAAAGTAGTTTCACATCTTCAAAAGTTGGATTGTAGAGAAGTACAGCCCTTTTATATTCCTTGATTGACTTGTGTGTATTTAATACTGTGGGAACCTCCTTTTTAAGATATCTAGGTCTCCCCCCAGAAAATGGCTTCTACCCCTTAACATGTACAATTCTCGAGTCTGGTTGAACAAGAGTCCTGTCTGTAATTGGCAAAATAGTCACAGTAGCTGCCTCAGCCCCTTTTGTCTCTTCTTGTTTGTATCTTTGGCTTTCTCTTTAGTACCACCTTGGATTGTCCCTTCAATTAATTCCAGCTGTAAAATGATCTTAGCATTTAGTTCTTTGCCTTCCCTTATTTGCCTGTTAATTTCAATAAGTAGCTTCACTTGCTGTTTCAGTGTCTCTAGAACTAGGTTAGTATCTTCTACCTTGCCAAAAGTATGTCTAAGGAAATTTCCCAGAAGCCAATAAGCTTGAAACATTGACACTATGATTGCCATTCCAATTGGTACATAAGCTAAGGCTTTCCCAATGGTTATAGTCATCCATTGGTATGTATCATATACCCTTAACAGCTCCATAAAGAATTAGGGTATTAAAATCACCCACAAATTATAAAATCCTTTCCAAAGACTGTAAAGAAATAACAAACTACTCCCTACTATGATTAGCATCCTATTTAGGGAATTAGCCATGATGTAACCCGCTTCTTCTGGTTCAAAAATCCTAGGCTGGCTCACCAAACTATTGAATTGGGTCAGATTTGCAATGGTTGGTAATGGAATCAGACAAAGGAGGATGCTGCTATCCTAGCAAGGGGGAGGGGGAGGAATGAGTAGAATTCTTCCCCTTCCCCCTCTTGAAACAGTTAGAGCAGAAGGAAATAACAGTTAACTGAATCTCTTCTAGATCAAGTAATGGAGGCTGAACAAGCTTGACTAATCCAGGGCGAAGTTGGTAGATAGATAGGAATTGATCCCACTGAGATTAGCAACTTCTACTGTTTAAAGTTTACTCCCTAAACCCTAAGATAGATAAAAGGTGCAAGTTGTCTTCTCAATGCAGCAAACTTGCTCTCTAGACAACAGCTATTCCAGTGCTTGCTTGGATGAAGTTTTTGCTTAGGTAATGTATATTGATGGTAAGTATAGCCTAGTATAACTTCACACAGGCTCTCAAATCCAACTAAGAAAGGGATTTATTAATTTCAGGAAAACAGGGAGAGGGGAGGTGGATTTTAGGAATAAGGAGGAGGTAAGCTATCTAAAATCTAGAACCCAAAATGAGTGTCCAAAAGTGTCCCTCCAAGATGGGTGTCTTGGCTTTTTATACCCAGGTTCTTAACTGCCCCAACTGCCCCCTCTCTTGGAGTTCTGGGGGGCACTATGGAATTCTGTGAGGCAGCTTTAATACCACTTAAGATCATGGATGTTACAAGAAGAAAATTTGGTGCAAATACAGGCACCCCTTTCATCCACAAGATTCAGGCTAAGAGGGGTGTTAATTCTCTTCACTCTCACCTATCCCCTAGGGGTTAAATACCAGAAACCAAGTGTTTTCAGCACTTGGGCAGAGGGAAGAAAGCAGCTTCTCTGAGTCAGGCTGGGGCAAAAGGACTCTAAGTGGTTTTGAAAGTGAGTAGCCCTTGTGCTTCTACCACGTGCTTCCAGGGAGTCCACTTTCAGGCCATGTGGGCAGGAAGCTGGCCTGGGGGTAGAAAAGATTTGCTAGTATTTTATTCTTAATGAATTTGAAAGCTTTTCAGTGATTAAAGGAGCAGTTTTAATTTCGTTTCCACTGACTGCTCTCCCTAGTAGAGACACGTGGTGTTTGGAAAAGGCCTTAAAGAATTCTGGGCTGTGAGATAGAAGCTTTTGGGGGCATGGCTGCTTCCCCTCTGAGGCATGGGGTGGGGGTAGCATCTCCCAAGGTGAAGCCATTTAGGCTGGCTAATTGTTGCCTAAGAAAAGACAGTCAGCTTACTTGGTAGCAGCTGGTAATTCAGCTGTTTTCTGTTTAAGTGGGAAAGAGAAGAGGAAACAAATTTAGGACTTACCCTTCCTCCCAGCAAACAGACCAACAGCTATAGTTCATGGCCAATATGTTTTAAACTGCTTACCAACTTAGAGCAGAGTAAGAATTCCAAAATCCAGAATTTAGCTACTAAGGACCTGACTTAAAGATAGTTAAAAGTAAAGAAAATTGAAGATGATTTAGGGTAATCGTCAAAACATTGTAGTCTTCCAATTAATGTAAGAATTTAAATTTAGGTTTCAGGCTAAATATGAGAATTCTAAAGTAATATTGTGGTCACTGATTCAAAAATATTACAGCTTTAAGTCAAAATGACTTTTAGCAGCTTTATTTATAAAGAGGTGAAAAGAGTGAAAATGTAGATAAAGAGGCAGAAAGTACTGCCTAGCTACAAACACCCTGAGTTTAATCCTACTGTCTCTAGACAGTAAAGGCAAATCCAAAAAAAGTGAAAAGAATCCAAAGTCCTAATAAGTGTAAGGGTTAAATGGTAGGAGTTTGACAAAAGTGAGGAGAGCAGTTTGATAAAACAGTTTAATTTGAGAAGAAGCATTAATTTGAGAAAAAGTTGACCCCAACTTTACTGGAACTAATCACAGTCTTTCAATTTGCCTAACACTACCCAAGGAGGGGCAGTGACCTTTGAAGGTGTGAGCTTACTCTGCTAAATGACTTGAAAACTCTCTTACTTAGAGTCTGGTAAGGTACTATGTAAAGGTACTTAAGTTTTTGAATGACTAACTTAAAAGTCTCTGACTGATAGACAAAGACAGATTGATTTACTCTTTACACAGAGTATGAGCTCAAGATGAAACCCTTCCTGTAATCATTTCCTGTACACCCCTTCATCCTAGAAAGAATACTGTTCCCTACTAATCAAATCTTAAATACTTTAATGTTAATTGGAATATTGGAATTTGGGAGATGCCATTTAAAAGTATATATATATATATATATATATATATATATATATATTCAAT
>NC_058132.1:11637881-11668857 GCF_016433145.1 Gracilinanus agilis | reverse complement strand
TATATATATATATATATATATATATATATATATATATATTTTCTATGGACACGTGGGAACTATCAAACTACATTTCCCATGGTCCAACGGGTTTCCGGTTCCAGTTCTTTGGGCGTGGGGACACCTGCATCACCACGCATAGGACAATTTAAATGGGAGGAGAATTCGAAAGGAAGCTCTCTCTGAGCCAGCAGGCGCGCGATACGAAAGGTAAAGATGGCTGAGGCGGCAGTTTGAATACTTACAGGCGCGGTCTTATATATATTTTACCAGCATGGCCATGGCTTTAATTAAAATACTAATTTCTATTATTATATCAGTCTTTATCATTTTTAATCTTAACATTATAGAGTCTAGAGGGACTTGAATGAACACAAAAGATTTGATCAAGCCTTTGGATGGGGACGAAAATCAACCCAGAACTAAACTAACACTCTATGCAGATAATCTGATGTTATACTCTGAGAATCCTAGAAAATCAACTAAAAAGCTAGTAGAAATAATTAATAATTTTAGTAAAGTTGCAGAATACCATAAAATTTAAATTAATATCCAATAACTCCAAATATTATATTTTATAAAGTTTATCAATAATCCTTTGAAGTAGAAAGAAAATAAACTAAAAGAAATAGGAGTTCAAACCTAATTATCTAACAAAAAGTACACCGATTTGTGTAGATTCTCCTGGGTGGCAGATAACCAACATCTACAGCCATGAGATCACAGAAGAGTGAGAGCTGGGGTGACACACAAACTTTGTCTCCAAAACAAGAAGGTAACGTGAAAAGGAACATGGTAAGCTAGCATTTAGAGTTCTGGGGAGCAAATCCTAATTATTCAATTGCCTCCCCCCAAGATTCCATTGGAAAACATGCATGTAGAAATCACCCAGATTTACATGCCTAGTTTCCCCATGGAATCAGTACACATGACCAACTTATTATATCTCTAGAAATCTTTAACTAGAGGTACATACAATACTGCAGCTTCTAAGGGAAAATTACATTAATTTGGGGATGAGGGAAATAAAAGAGAGAGCAAAACTGATGATTGCTAGGTGCACTGAAAAAAAGCCAATTAAGGGGCAGTCGCCTTAGCCATAAGAGAGTGTACATTCAAAATAAATGCATTTAACCTCCCACAGTTCAATTTCACTACATCCCAAAGTTCACTCTGGATCTTCTGGTGCAGTGTGGGGTTTCTGCAGACTTCTTTATGGCAACTTCTCCAAGTAGTTCACTTTCTTGATTTGGGGAGGTAGCAAGTTTCTTATCCTGAAAATATTCTCAAACAAGAAAAATTTTTATAAACCTAGAATTTTATGACAATTATACAATCCTCCCGAGGAGGATGTTGACCAACACATAGATCATCCAGGGATACATAGCCGAGTTACGAGGTATATGAAACATCTGCAAAAAGAAAATCAAAAACATAAAAAAAACAAATAAAAGAGAAGTATCTTCTGTATGAAACATAAAATATCAAAGTCTCATGAGTAAAAATTCTAAAATAAGGAAAAATAAGCTACAACAAGTTCTTGAATCAGGGCCCGATGAAAATGATTTATGCCCCATAAGCATGTAGTAGGAATTATAACAATGTAACACTCAATCAGCAGCCAGGACTACAGAAAATTGCCACACCAGAAAAGAAAGAAAAGGAACTAGATTTTGAAGTAGGTGGGAAATAGCAATCCCTGTTTTGATTTTACCTTTGCTCTCAGGGATAGGGGAGCCAAAATGGCAGGTAAACGGAGGAATTTTGCAGAAGTCTGGATCTGGCTCAAGGGAATCCTGCATCTGAAGTGTCAAACAGCTGCCTCTTCAAACCCCAAAATAATTTCAAGTCCCCTGTCATGGCACAGAATCTCATCAATATCACCTGGATTGGTTGGTCTCCTTTATTTTGTGCTTCTTGGCACTGTATAATGGCTCTTTTGTGACACCTTCTTCTGAAATCAGACACAATTATTAGTCAAAGTCCTATAATATTAAACAACCAATGGTAGATATCCATAGTCTAAAACTTTTGGGTATGCATTAATATTAGAGCTAATGGATATTGTAAATTTATATTAGTGCAAAATCAAAAACACATTAATACTGGTAATGTGCTTCAAAGACAAAAAATAAGAGAAAAAAGAAAATTCAAATACTCTATTGTGCATATAAGGAAAAACAATGAAATTTTTAAAAATAAAAAATATATAGTTCACATTCAGTGACACACTATGTTAGAGAAAGAGAGGCACAACACAAAGTTTTCTCACCCCAAAATAAAATCCATTTCCTTTTTAACTTGGCCATGATTCACACTGTGGGTGCACATAATTTTCAAGAAGTAGCATATTTTCAAAAACATTAGTATAGCACCTAATGCACATTCAAAGAAATACCAAAATCCCCACAATGAAAAAGAGTCCATTTAATGACAATAGTAAACAAACCTGCTATCATTAGGATTCACATGAGTTGCTGTATGACATTTTAAAAACCTTTGAAACTCATGGATACTTGTCACAAGTTCTCCAGATCTAGCCAATCTTTCAACCTTGGCTGGGATAGTTTTTAACAAAATCTATTACTGCCATCATTACAAAATTTGGCAGGACAACCCAGAAAACCTCTGTACTGTTGATGAAAACATTTTGGTTCTAAAATGTCACCAAAAGTCTAGATCATTCTGGAGGAAGGGTAATGAAAGCTGAAGCGTTACAAATATAAAAACCATCCAGGAGCTACTATCCTCCATGGGAAAATCCTTCCAACCTCCCGGGTGAGATTATAACCATTTACGGGTTAACCAAACCCCTTGTGAAAGCAACCTCTTCTGGTATGAGACTGTAACAGAGTAAAAGGTATGTCTTTATATGTCCCAGCCATTGCAATGTGGAGGCAAGGACTACATTAGTGAAAATCACTTCAGATGTCTCATCCATTATATTTTTAATAAATGAGGAGGAGGGGAATACAATAGTGCTATTGCACTTCACTTCAACTACTAAATGGATCCTTACCTCTTGTTACAAACAACTCAAAGTTAGGCAAAAGATCAGTCAGATATAGTGGTGCTAATGTGAAATTCACTTCTGAAGTTTCCTTAAAAATCAATTGAGATTTTCAGCTCATTAAATTCTCCAAAAGTTGTATATAGGTTATAACCAGTTTGATGGAGTCCATTCATCATCATATATGTGACAACTGACACAGGCAAAAAGGAACAAAAGGCCATTGAGGCAACACATGACCTCAATGGATCTGGAGACAAACCCAGAATCCATAAGGATCTATGGTTTTGCCACGGAAAAGAGTTTGTCCAAGTTGACTATGGGCTTTTATAATGGTATTTTCTCATGTCCAGTCATATGAGAAGATACAAATAAAGACAGTGTAACAGCATGTATAGCTAATGGCCAAAACAGAGTAGCTGAAAATGACATAGTGAAATGGAACATTTTAGATTAGATTAATATGTGAACTTAAAAACCAAAATTAAATCTTAAAGCAAACAATCAGCAAATACAATATATGTGACAGGATACAGGCACTGAATTCAAGAGTCTTTTTCTCCAATCCTGATAACTGCATTACAGAGACTTCTTCACTATTTGGAGGAGAACCAACTGAAACAGTTAATATCAGTAAAGCAATGGAACCTGAAAATTCACCTCCAGACTCTTTAAGGTTCCTTCCCTTCCCCAGTATCACCATTCATTTAGATTCCTTTGGTCTGTGAAAGGTCAAACTTTTGGGGAAGAAGTTTGAACAAAAGTCAGGAGAGCATTTTCTTAAACACAAAACGCTTAGTTTATTATTAGGAAAGTACAGACAGGAAATAGAAAGGAGGAAAGTGAGAGTAATCTTATAAAAGCTTATAACTATACCCAAGATCCCAATCTTAACTTTTTCTAGAAAATCCTAAATCTATCTGCCTTCAAAGCCAGTGCCTTCTGCCAGAGCCAGGATTCAGCCTAATTTTTCTATTCCAACTATCTAATAATTTACCCACTATCTATCTATCTATCTATCTATCTATCTATCTATCTATCTATCTATCTATCTATCTATCTACCTATCTACCTATCTACCTATCTACCTATCTACCCATCTATCTAACCAAGATTATCAATAATAAGGCTATTAAGGTCCTAAATCCATTTCTCTGCCTCCAACAGTCCCAGAGAGAGTAAGCCACACACACTCCTCTCCCCAGGAGACCCAGACACCAAAAGCCACTTTTCCAACTGCCAGCTGTTCCAACTGACTAACTCTCAGCCACACTCTTCTGTCACCAACCAACCATTTGCACAAAAGGGGGGCTCTTTCTCAGAAAACTTTTTGCTCCTTTGCCTCTTAAATATAAAAAGGTAGAAATTAAGAAAAACTCTCTTAACAGGTCACACTTCTGGGGTTCCCCAAAACCACACAGGACACAGTGAGGAAGAACCCCATATTGGATGTGCTGCAGAGACTGGGCAGGCCAAAATGGCAAGGGAGTGTAGGGAGATGAATCTCGAGATTGTACAAGTTGACAACAAGATATCCAGTCAGTGTACCCAGGAACAGCATAAAGAAAAGACATCCTAAAATTTTGGGAAGGCTCTGCTCTTTCATAGAGTAGCCCATCCTTGCAATTCTACTTCTGTAGGTGGCACTACCCTAGTATGTACTGGCTAAAGTTAAGATGTTTGGAAGAGTAACCTTCCTTCTTCTCCACCCTAGGGGTAAAAATGCCAACAAAAATCAGCAGCAAGAGTTAGAAAGAAAAACTCCATTTACAATCACTCTAGACAATATAAAAAATTTGAGAATCTTTTTGCCAAGACAAACTCAGGAATTCTATGAACATAACTACAAAACACCTTTCACACAAATAAAACTAGGTCTAAAGAATTGGGAAAACATTAATTGTTCATGGGTAGGATAAACTAATATAATGAAAATGACAATCCTACCCATAATTTGCTTATTCAGTACTATACCTATTAAACTACCGAAAACCTTTTTTAAAAGAATTAGAAAAAATTATAACAAAGTTCACCTGGAAGAACAAAAGATCAAGAATATCAAGGGAACTAATAAAGAAAATGATGGATGGGGGCCTAGAAGAACCAGATCTTAAGCTAAACTAAAAAACAGTGATCATCAAAACAATATGGTAGAGGCAGCTGGGTAGCTCGGTGGAGTGAGAGTCAGGCCTAGAGACAGGAGGTCCTGGTTTAAGCCCGGCCTCAGCCACTTCCCAGCTGTGTGACCCTGGGCAGGTCACTTGACCCCCATTGCCCACCCTTGCCACTCTTCCACCTATAAGACAATACACCAAAAATTAAGGGTTAAAAAAAAAACAATATGGCACTGGCTAAAAGACAGAAAGCTGGATCAATGGAATAGAATACAGGTAAATGACCTCAACACGCTAGTGTTCAATAAACCCAAAGATCCCATTTGTTGGGCCAAGAACTCACTATTTGGCAAAAACTACCGGAGGGATTGGAAAAGAGTATGGGAAAAATTAGGTTTAGATTAATTTCTGATACCTTATACCAAGATAAGTTCAAAATGGGTATATGATTGAAACATGAAGAGTGATATTATAAGTAAATTAGAGGAACATGAAATAGTATACCTGTCAGATCTATGGGAAAGGAAGGAAATGTAAGATCAAACAAGAGACATGGAACATTACAAAATATAAAATGAATAATTTTGATTAATGAAAAACTATGTATCAATTCTTATGACTTTCCAAGGTTTTTTGAGCTCCTCCTTCTCATTAATGAGAAAATAATAGGATTCCATTACAATCATATGCTACCATTTGCTTAGCCATTTCCCAATTGATGAGTTTCCTCTTAATTTCCAATATTTTTGTCACCTCAAAAAGAGTAATTTTAAGTGTTTTGTATTTTTAATATATACAGGTCTTTTTCCTTTTTGTTTTTAATGCCCTTTGGGCATAGCTCCAAACTGCCTTCTCCAGAATTGTTGAATTAGTTCACAACCCCAAAAGTTCATTCCTTTTTCAATCTTCTCACATCTCCTCCAAGTTTTGTCACTTTCCGTTTCTGTCATAATAACCAATCTAAGAGATGTGGGTGGTGCCTCAGACTTGTTATCATTTGCACTTCTCTAAATGAGAATGACCACCCTCATCCTGAGGAAAACTTAAGAACTCAAGCACAGTCATTAGGTTTTGTTGCACTATGAATCCTCTGACAAGAAATGAGATGATTTCTGGCTGAAAGCCTTCCTACAGGGAATATATCTGGAAGTGATCTATTCAGACATTTCCTCCTACTGAAAAAGCTCTGAATTCTCCATTTCATTGTCTTTCTTCATTCATGACAGTAATAAGGTTTCTATCCAAAAGGAATTCTCTCTTGGGAATAAGAGATGATTGTTGCCTGAAGGCCTTACCACATCGATCATATTCCTAAAGTTTCTCTCTAGTGTGGATTCTCTTATGTTAAATAAGGTAAGAGTGGCAACTATACACTCAGCCTCATTTATGAGGTTTCCCTCCAGTGGCAGATTTTTTGACAAGAAGCAACTGTGGAGCATTAAAAGAAAGGCTATCAGAATTTATTACATTCATAAGGTTTCTGTCCAGAGTGGATTCTCTGATGTATAACAAGATGAGCACTTTGTGTGAAAGCCTTTCCACACTGGGTACATTCATAAGGTTTCTCTCCAGAGTGGATTCTCTGATGTGTAGCAAGATGGTCCCTCCGTGTGAAAGCCTTTCCACAGTGTGTACATTCATAAGGTTTCTCTCCTGTGTGGATCCTCTGATGTGCAGCAAGATGACTTCTCATTATGAAAGCCTTTCTGCACTCTGTGCATTCATAAGGTTTCTCTCCAGTGTGGATCCTCTGATGTAAAGCAAGATGACTCTTCAAGATGAAAGCCTTTCCACACTGTGTACATTCATATGGTTTCTCTCCAGAGTGGATTCTCTGATGCTTAGCAAGATGGTCCCTCTGTGTGAAAGCCTTTCCACACTGTGTACATTCATAAGGTTTCTCTCCAGTGTGGATTCGCTGATGCTTAGCAAGAGGGCTACTCTCTGTGAAAGCCTTTCCACACTGTGTACATTCATAAGGTTTCTCTCCAGTATGGATTCTCTGATGCTTAGCAAGTGAGCTACTCTGTGTGAAAGCCCTTCCACACTGTGTACATTCATAAGGTTTCTCTCCTGTGTGGATTCTCTGGTGTGCAGCAAGAGAACCCCTCTGTGTGAAAGGCTTTCCACACTGTGTACATTCATAAGGTTTCTCTCCAGAGTGGATTCTCTTATGTGCAGCAAGAGAACCCCTCCTTGTGAAAGTCTTTCCACACTGTGTACATTCATAAGGTTTCTCTCCAGTGTGAATTCTCTGATGTTTAACAAGATGACTCCTCTCTGTGAAAGCCTTTCCACATTGTGTACATTCATAAGGTTTCTCTCCAGTGTGGATTCTCTGATGTCTAACAAGATCACTCCTCTGTGTAAAAGCCTTTCCACATTCTTTACATTGATAAGGTCTCTCTACAGAGTGGATTATTTCATATGAACCAAACTCAGAGTTCTGACTGAAAGTTCTCCCACATTTATTCCTCACAGAAAGCATCTCTATATGTTTATTTTTTCGATGTCTTGTGAGGTCTAAACTCAAGCCATAGGGGACTCTCCCTAGGTTATCTTGATACAAGGGCATTTCAGTAGCCTTCTCATGCAACTGATTAAATCCATCTTCTTCAGGAAAGCATTTGGTGTATTCACAACAGTCACTGCCTGAGGTCAATCTCATATTCTGATTTACAACTGAATATTGGCTGCATTTCCCTGCAACTTCTTCAAATTCACAGACACTCTTTGGATTTTTATTTACCTTGCTATTAGAGTCACAGATTTCTCTCAAAATGAAGTCACAGGGACCATTATTTATGCCTCTTGGAGGGCCAGATCCGTACACAAAAAGGCTCAGCTTTGTAGACATCTCCTTTGCTTCAAAATTAATCTCTGCCTCTGAAGAAAAAAATAATATTATAAGCAAAAAACAAAAGGGGACATACACACATGTGGAATATAAGTTCTTTCCTCTAATAGCTGTAAGTAAACTAATTTTTACTCTATTTCCCAAGCTGAAAAGGAGTTTTTTTAAACTTAAAGGAGCAGACCCAGACTTTAGATACACCATTTGATCATCACTGCAAGATGGAAGATTTTAGAAATGCTTCTTTTTAAATTTTATTTCCATATTGTTTCTTTTTAGAAGTGAGTAATCATATAAAACAACAATCTCAAAACAAAAACCCAAATAAACAAGTGAAAAATTGTATGCTCTCATTTGTATTCCAACTCCAACAGATCTTTCTCTGGATGCCTTCTTTGTCACAAGTCCCTCAGATTGTACTGGATCATTGTATTGCTGAGAGTAGTCAAAACTGTCACAGTTGAACATTCCATAACATTACTATTATAGTGTATAATGTTCTGCTGGTTCTGCTTATTTCCCTCTGCATCAGTTCATGGGAGTCATCCCAGCACCTTCTGAAATCATCCTGGTCATCATTTCTTACAGCACAATAGTATTCCATAACTCTCATATACAACAATTTGTTCAGCCATTCATCACTGATAGACATCCCTTTGATTTCCAATTCTTTGCTACCACCAAAAGAGAAGTTATAAATATTTTCCTAGAAGTAGGTCCTTTCCCTTTTTTCTGATCTCTTTGTGGCACAGACCTAGTAGTGATATTACGGGATCAAGAAGTATGCATTGTTTTGTAGCCTTTTGGGAGTCATTCCAAATTGCTGTCCAGAAAGATGGATCAGTTCACAAATCTAACAGCAAGGTATTAAGTATCCCAATTTTGCCACATCCCCTCCAATCTGTGTCACTTCTCTTTACTGTCATAATGGCCAATTGGTTAGGGGTGAGGTGATACTTCAGAGTTCTTTTAATTGACTTTTCTAATCAAGAGACATTTACAACATTTCTTCATATGATTATTGACAACTTTCATTTCTTCATCTGAAAATTGCTTATTCATAACCTAAGACCATTTGTCAACGGGGGAATGACTTGCATTCTTGGATAAGATTGACCTAAATCTTTATATGTTTGAAAAATGAAATCAGAGAAATGTTATAAAACAGTATTTCCCATTTTGTTGTTTTTCTTTTATTCTTGGTTACACTGGTTTTGTTTGTTCAAAGCAGACAAAAGTTATTTTAGTAAAAATTATTCATTTTACATCTTATAATGTTCTCAAGCTCTTGTTTGATCGTAAAGTTTTCCTTTTTTTCCATAGATCTGCTAGGCAAACAATTCTATGTTCCCTGAATTTACTTTTAATATCCTTTATATCTAAATCATATGCCTATTTGGACCATTTCTTGATATAGGATATGAGCTAATGGTCTATACCAGTTTCCAAAGTGGGCGCCACTACCCCCTGGTGGGTGCTGCAGTGATCCAAGGGAGCACTGATGGCCACAGATGCATTTATCTTTCCTATTAATTTCTATTAAAATTTTTAAAAAATGAATTTCCAGGGGCGCCAAGTAATATTTTTTCTGGAAAGGGGGCAGTAGGCCAAAAAAGTTTGGGAACCACTGGTCTATACCTAAATTTTGCCATATGTTTTTTTAAACATTTACCTTCCATCTTGAAATCAATACTGTGTATTGTTTCCAAGGCAGAAGAATGGTAAGGGCTAGGCAATGGGGGTTAAGTGACTTGCCCAGGGTCACACAGCTGAGGTCAGGTTTGAACCTGGACCATCCGTCTCTAGGCCTGGCTCTCAATCCACTGAGCGATCCAGCTGCCCCTCACCATATGGTTTTCTATTTTTCCAAAAACATAATTTCCAAGGATTTTATATGGTCACTCTAGACAACATAAAATATTTGGGAATCGATCTGCCAACAGAAGCACAGGAGTTATATGAACACAACTACAAAATATTTATCACAAAAATGGAACTCTATCTAAATAATTGAAAAAAACATTAGTTGGTCTTGGGTAGGATGAGATAATATAATAAAAATGACAATACTACATAAATTAATTTACTTATTCAGTGCTATACCTAACAAAAGAGAAAAAATATTTTATACAATTGGAAATAATAATGATAGAATTTATCTGAAAGAACCAAAGATAAGAATGTCAAGAGAACCAAAGAAAAACAATGTAAAGGATGTTGGCTTAGCAGTACCAGATCTTTAACTGTACTATAAAACGGTGATTATCAAAATAATATGGCATTAGCTAAGAGACAGAAGGGTGAATCAATGGAATAGACTCAGGGTAAATGACCTCAGCAAATAAACCAAGGATCCCAGCTTTTGGGATAAAAACTCAATATTGGACAAAACTTGCTGGGAAAATTAGAAAGCAGCATGGCAAAAATTAGGTTTAGATCAATTTCTCACACCTTATACCAAAATTAGTTGGGTATATGACTTTAACTTAAAGAGGGATAATATAAGTAAATTTGGTGAACAAAAAATTGTATACCTGACAAATCTCTGGAGAAGGGAAGTATTAAAGACTAAGCAAGAGACAGAGAACATTACAAGATGTAAAATGAGTCATTTCAACTACATAAAATTAAAAAGGTTTTGTACAAACAAAACCAAAGAAATCAAAATTAAAATGGAAGCAACAAACTGTGGTAAAATTTTTATAACAAATTTCTCTGACAAAGATATAATTTCTCAAATATACAAAGAACTAAGTGAAACTGATGAAAAACCAAGCCATTCCCTGGATAGGAATTGGCAACATTGAGATGAAGAAACCACAACCATAAATAACCACATGAAATAATGTTTTCAGTCTCACCTGAATAGAAAAATACAAATCAGAACAACTGTGAGGTATTACCTCATAGGTAGCAGAGTGGCCAATATGGCAGTAAAGGAAAATAATGTTGGAGGGGATGTGGCAAAATTGGGACATTAATGCACTGCTGGTAGAGTTGTAAATGGATCCAACCATTCTGGTAGGCAATTTGGAATTATGCCCAAAGAGCTTTAAAACAATGCATGTCCTTTGATCCAGCAATACCACTAATAGGTTTGTGTCCCTAATTGATTAAAAAAAGGAAAAGGACCTGTTTGTACAAAAATATTTATAGCTGGCCTTTTTCTGGTAGCATAGAATTGGAAAATGAGGAGGATCTCTCCTTTGGGGAATGGCTGAACAAACTGTGGCATATGACAGTGATGGAATATAAGGAATAATGAATAGACTGATTTCTACAAGAACTCAAAAGATCCACATGAACTGATAGGGGCTGAAATAAGCAGAACCTGGAGAACATTGTACACAGAAACTGAATTACTACTAAAAGGAATGCAGTGATCCAGGACATTCCAAGGGACTTATGGCAAGGAATGTTATCCACATCTAGAAAAAGAATTATGAGAATAGAAATCCAGAATAAAACATGTGACTTGTTACTGGTTTATATGGGTTTTGGTTTTAAAAGATTGCTCTATTATAAAAATGAATAATATGGAAATAAGTTTTGAGTGATAATATAGGTATAATCCAGTGCGATTGCTTCTCAACTCCAGGATGGGGGAAGGAAGAGGGGAAGGAGACAACATGAATCCAACTATGGAAAGAAATTTTAAAAAGAAAAGTAAAATTAAGAAAAAGAAAAACCTGGAAAGATCTACAGGAACAGATACAAGTGAAATGATCACAACCAGGAGAACACTATACACAGTAACAAGATTATTACATGATGATCAATTGTGAAAGACTTAACTCTCCTTTGCAGTACAATGAACCAAGAAAATCTGGAAGGCTGCTGATGAGAAATGCTGTGGACCTTCAGAGAAATAACATCTTCTCTGAATGCAGATCAACATAAACTGTTCACTTCATTTGTACATGTTCTTATTTTAGAGTTTAAACTTTATAGGAGTCTTCTCTCACAACATGATCAATATGGAAATAAATTTTATATGATCATACATGTACAACCTAGATCAAATTGCTTAGCATGTGAGGGAGAAGTGAAGGACGCAGTTTGGATCTCAAAACTTTGGAAAACATGTTAAAAATGGTTATTACATCATGCCATTACAAAAAAATGAAAGAGTTTATTTCTAAAGCTTACATTTCTAATATAATCTTAAATAATAGTGGTGATAATATGCATCCTTGCTTCAGTCCTAATCTTACTGGGAAGGTTTCTAATTGATCCCCATTGCAAATGATACTTGCTGATGGTTTTAGACAGATACTACTTATTATTTTAAAGGATGGCCCTTTTATTGCTTTGCTTTCTAGGGTTTTTAAGAGGAATGGGTATTGTATATTGCCAAAGACCTTTTCTTCATCTATTGAGATAATCATGTGATTTCTGTTAGATTGTTTATTGATATGGTCAATTATGCTGATATTTTTCCTAATATTAAACCAACCTTATAACCCTGGTATAAATTCCACCTGGCCATAGAGAATAAACTTTGTGAGCTGCTAAGATTTTTGCATCACTATTCATTAAGGAAATTTGCCTATAATTTTCTTTTTCTGTTTTTCTTCCTCCTGGCTCATCCATCAGCATCCTTTTTGCATCACACTAAAAACTTTGTAGGATTGCTTTTCCTATTTTGCTAAATCATTTAAATAATAGTTAGATTAATGCTCTATTTGCCCTTTTTTCTTTGAAAACAAACTCCTAGTCTTGTTTATTATTTCAAAAGTTCTTTTACTTTCAATGTTATTCATTTTTCATTTGATTTTTTTGGATTTCCAATTTAGTTTTTACTTGGATTTTTAATTTGTTTTTTCCCCTCTATTTTATTAATATAAGTATTCAGGGATATAAACTTCCTCCCAAGTACTGCTTTGGTTACATCTAATAATTTTTGCTATGTTGCTCCTCACTGTCATTCCTTTTATGACATCAGTGATTATTTCCATCATTTGTTTGTTGACCCACCCCTTTTGACCAATTATATTATTCAGTTTCCAATTAATTTTAAACTTTTCTTTCCATTCTTATTGACAATACTTTTATTGCATTATGATCTGAAAAGATTGCAGTTATAACTTCTGCTTTTTTACATTTTGTTGTGAAGTTTTTATACCCTGGTACAAGGTCCTTTGGGTATTTTCCAGGTGCACCTGAATAGAAGATATATTCCTTTTCCATTTCATTCCAATTGCTCCAGATACCTATTGTAAATTGTCTAAAATTTCATACACTTTATTCTTTTCCTGTTTATTTTTTGGTGAGAGTTCTGATAAAGGAAGGTTAATAAAACCAGTATAGTTTTATTAGCAATTTCCTCCTTATTCTCTTTTAGTTTCTATTTTAAAAATCTGGAGGCTATTATCAGTTGGTACATATATGTTAAGAACTAATATAATCTCATTATCTAGACTACCTTTTTTATCAACATGTAATTATCAACCTCATTTCTTTTAATCAGACCTATTTTTGCTCTAGCTTTGTCTCAGATCATAATTGCTACTCCTGCTTTTATTTGAGTTCAAGTCCAATAGTTTCTCCTCCATCCCCTTCCCTTGACTCTCTCTTTCCCTACCTTCAAGGGGTGAGTGTGGGAGGCACAAATAAAGACTTAATATGGGTCCAGGGTCTTGAAGTTGCCTTCTGCCCAGTTATAGAATATGGAGCAGTAATTAGGGGGTGGATTTTCTGCACTCCCCTTTGTCCAGTTTTATATCCAATTCCTCTTTGTTCCCAGAAATAGACCCTTTCTGCCTACGTTTCGAGTTGTTTTCCTCAGGAGCCTCACCTTACTCTTGACACCTTGTTCATTCTGTGATTCTAGAATTCTAGAAGCATTCTTTTAAGGTTTGTTTGAGATTCTCAGGGTAGTTCCAGCCTTTGCTTTTCTGCTGCCTTCTTGGCACTGCCTCCCCCATTAACACTTCTTAACAAAAAGTCCTTTCTAAATACCACTCATCCCATGTAGGAAGGGAATGCTTTGGCAGGTAGAGTATCCCCTTCAATGGCCAACTGCAAGGAAAATCTGCCTTGGTATTAACAGAGAATTCTGTTTATTCAAATTCAAACAAAATTCAGGTTTAATTAGAAGGTCTACTAGATAATTTTGTGATTAACTTCAGTAATGCAAATCTGTAACACTGTTTTAAATTTTCAGCTGAAGCTACCTAAAATAGAAGAGAGACAATTTCAGGAAGAAGAAAGAAAAGTCCCAGCTTCCCATCACAGAATTCAAAGATTTTTTTTTTTTAAATAAAACCAGGCAGAAGAACTCTGTGCAGACATTTGTACTCTTGCTTTTTTAAATTATTGACAAAGGCTAATGTCCAGTACCTTTGGCACGGAATGAAGACATTCCCGTAATGGCAGATTCAGAGTTAACATAGGAAATGGTCCTTACCCACAAAGAGTAGATTTTGCACATTCTCCAGCATGACCTCCCTGTACAACTCTTTCTGAGAAGAGTCCAACAGGCACCACTCCTCCTGGGTGAAGTCCACAGCCACATCCTTGAATGTTATTGACCCCTAAACCAGCAAAAATCACAAGATTTAGAGTTGAGCCTGCAGAATTCATGCAACCTAGTCCTCATCAACTAACTTGAAGAAACTGAATCACACAAGAGACTCACCTCAAATTCTTCACCTTGAAGAGTGTCAGAGCCAGCTCTGAAGATCAGTCATTCAGAGCCCAATGGGATACTGACAAAGGCATTTTGTGTCTGAAGTCAGAATAATGTTGGAAGAGTAAAGACTGTATAAGTGTCTCACTCTGAAATGCTTTTCCCTATGGAATTAGGGAGAGGGTATGTGCACTCTGAGGGAGGAAGAGATTCTGTGGAGAAAAGAGGTGATCTGAAATCCCTCCTCATTACAACTGTCAGAATTCATCCAGTAAGAACATTTTTTTAAAGTTAGTGAGAAGGAAGCAATTACTAGGTATTCTGGGGGCAATATTACCAATGACTAATAAGGAGAAAACAATGAAAAAGGAATTCTCTACTTAATTTCCTAAAAGGCTGAAAGGCTGATAAGAATCTAGCTGAAAGCATAAAGAGGACTCCTGAGTTATATGGGATCCGATTCTGATTCTAGCTAAGTGAAGAAGAGCAGTCTTTTGTCCTTACAGCTAGACTCTGACAAAACACTGGATATGATGTCCCAAAACATCCTGTCTTTGCTTCATGATGAATGTCATTTCTTAGTAGAAAATAATCAGTCATTTTATATTTAATTACAGAAGAGTAAATGTGATGAGGAAAGGAGGGGATGTTCATCTTTTAAAAAGATAACATTTGATTAATTGGAGTTGGGGACTGAGCTCATTCAGAAGAAAGGCATTGTCTGCAATGACTGGAATTCTCAAGAGGCAGAATTTCTTAATTTTTAATTAATTTATAAATGACTTTGGTCATTTAATGTGGTCAGTTGAACCTCTCCACAATATAAAAGAAAGAATAAAGGTAATTCTGCTAGCACTGGTTTCTTTCTCTTTATCTCTCTCTCTCTCCTACGATCTATTTATCTATCTAGACACATATAGAGGTGCCTTGATATATGAGAACCTTAAGTCAAGAGCAATTTGACATACCAGCTGTTACAATCCGGATTTTTTGCTTTAACTGAACTGGATATTTGAACCACAAGCTTCCTCCTGTGGAAGGAGCCCAAGGTGGGTGAGGTAATCAGTACAAGTGAGATTAAGGAAAGTTTGAAGATTTGGGGAAAAAATTAAACAGTTTATTGAAAAGATACAACCAGAAAAAGGTACAGGAGGGCCTGCATTGGAGCTGTGTAATAACTCTTGTTTCACACATTATTGAAAGGTTCTAAAAGGGAGGAAGAAACAAACTTCCATGGAAAGGTTTTTGTTGAAACAGCCTCTAAGTGAAATCGAGGAAAGTGTGGCAAAACAGCCAAAATTCAATGAAGAAAATTATTATAATTAAGTAAAAAAAATAGCAATGAAGTTTAGTAATTGTTACATATCACAAGTAATGTGTAAGGTCAATTTTGCATTTAAATGTGTGAATGGAATTAGCTCACCCTCATTCACTTGTTTAGACTCTAGCCACCAGGCATAATGTCACCCCCCCCCCAACTTAAAATTAAAGTGGGGAGAGGAAGGTCTTTTACCCACACGTGATAGTAAGTGACAAATCAAAAACAAGGGACTGCCCTTTGGATAGTCCAAAACAGTGGTGAGGCTGCCATTTGTCCACTTGAAATTGGAGGTGGATGCAGGAGGTGACAAAAGATGCTATCTTTTAAGTATGATGGTAACTTCCTGTGGAAGCAGTTGGTGCTTTGAATTTGGTGTGGAAGGATCTCTGGTGAGACTTCAGACAGCCTCCCTTTGAAATGTCACGTGGATAAGTTAGGCTGACTCTCTTTCTCTTCCCTTGGCATTTCTGGAGGCTATAGCCTCAAGGTCTTTCTTCTTAGAGGAAGCCTTGTGGCTAGAAGCCTTGTTAAATTCACCTCTGTGCCCCTCTGCTGGAGCCTCTAAATTCTTACCTGGTTTGGGCCTCTGGTCTGGACCAGAATTTCTCTCAATTTCCCTACCTTCAACCTTCCTAATTGTAAATAAACCACCATAAAAGTCATCCTGACTTGGGTCCATTTTATTTTTATTTTTATTTTTTTTTAAACCCTTAACTTCTGTGTATTGACTTATAGGTGGAAGAGTGGTAAGGGTACGCAGTGGGGGTCAAGTGACTTGCCCAGGGTCACACAGCTGGGAAGTGTCTGAGGCCGGATTTGAACCTAGGACCTCCTGTCTCTAGGCCTGGCTCTCAATCCACTGAGCTACCCAGCTGCCCCTGGGTCCATTTTATTTTGAAATCAAGTTAATCGATTTCTGGCCACCATACCTTAAATATCTAGTTTCCCCTCTTACAATGTAGCATTATGTGTGTAGAGAGTAAGTTATGTGAAGTGTTAGAGCACGAAATGAAAACCTTTTCCACCAGTATCTTATAAGGGGGCAGAAGGTGTAAGGGATTAAAATTAAAAGTGTTGGACTAAATTATTTAAGAGTATAGTTGCCAGGAATTAATTAATTAACTCCAATTAATTCCAAATGATTTTTTTTGTAATTTATAATAGAGGGAAAGAGTGAAAGTAGAGAAATGGGAAAGAGGGCAGAGTAAAAGAACTAGCTTAATGAGCTATACTATGTGCTCTAGCCCTGGCTTACTCTGGCAGGGCTCCAGCTGCCCTAGCTGGAGGCCCTAGGAGTCAATTAACAAGGGTTTTAGCCTCCAGGCCTTCTTCCCAGACAAGGGTCCCTTCTGGAGGCTAGTACCTCCAGGAAAGGCCAAGGAAGGGAGTCAAGCTTCTTCACTTACCCACTTGGTAGTTCTAAGTGAAAGCAGTTCTCAGTCCTCAGCCACAGCTCCTCCAGGGTCAAGTTGAAGGCAAAACAACCCCCTCACAGGAAGTTCTGGCCATTTTTAGAGACCATTCTTTTCGCCACTTCCTTTGCCTTCCTCCCACTTTACCATGTACCAATTACAGCTAAAGTTTTGCTTAGGACTGCCCAAGGGGCAGTCAGACAATTCTAATTTGTCACCCACTTCACACATATAGGTCACAGACCTTCCCCACTTACACTTTTGTTGATTAAATCTAAAAATGAGCAGGGTGGAGTTACTCCCATTTTCATAATCTTTGCCTGCCTTTGAAGGTCAATAACATTTCAAGAACAAGTTTATTTCTTTACATTCTTTCTTATATATAAATATAAAATTCATTTATCATATGTAAAGTACATTTTTGATTTAAAAACATATAAACCAAAAAAACAAAAAAATTGTGTTTTTGGGGTGGAACAGATTAATTCTCAGATTCACAAATAACCCCTGAGGAGGGGGACTTGGGAGACCTCAACTCCTCCCTCATTACTTCATCACAAGACAAGCAGGTCCTTGTCCATACAAGGAAGGCGTCAGGCCAAGCTTTCCCCAGTAGCCTGGTGGCTGGCCCAGCACACGCTCAAAATGGGTCCAAGTTCACCAGAGCTTGCCAGTCCTACCCTTAACCCAATTATCACAACAACCCTTGTTTCATAAACCTCCAGGGAAGGGCACAGCAAGTCTGGAGTTTCCACCTTGGCCAGCTGAAGGGAAATTTATTCAACAAAAATATCACAATTCAACATTAATGTTCCAAAAGTTTATTTATGAAAAACAAGGATCTAAGCCTGCAACTATACAAACCTGGGGGACACGGCTCAGGAGAGGAAGTGAAGAGGCAGACTGAGGAATAACTGGCTGGAGGCCCGTAGCTCGCAGCACCCAGGTAATGGCCGGCAGTCGCCTCTCAGACCAGAGCTGGGTTGTGCGCAGGCGCGACGAGCCAGCAGGACCCTCACAGCCAGGACCGGGGCTGCCCCCATAGATGCCGGCACGCGGAGCTCTAGGCCGCTCCTCTCTCCAACACCCCTCCTCCCCCCATCTAAGCTAAGGCTGAGCCACAGGATGCCAGTCTTACCCCAAGCCGGGCAGTGGGCAGAGCAGGGGCAGGAACGGCAGCGGCAACGGGGCAAACGGCGAGACTGACCTGCTCTGTTCTCTGTTCTAGAACTAAAAAGGCTTTAAAAAGGGGAGATTCTTCTCCAGCTTCTAGTGGTTGCCGTCTGCAGACCTGATTAATATCTACATGAATTAGAGAGGACAGACTGACGTGGAAGTCTCTTCTCAAACTAGCCACGTGGGTGCTCAGGGTTCTCTCAGCCGCCTTCTAGTCACCGGTGAGTCGGAGGGGGAAAAAAAAAACCACTTCCGGGAAGCCCTTCTTACTTCTGACTTAAAGCAAAGGATCGCGATGGTGCCGGCTCCTGACTGGAGGTGCTCCTGGACGCCCATCTCCCAGGTGCAAAGGCTCAGGTCAGGCATTCTTAGCTGCCCTCCTGAGCTGTAGGAGGTGACTGACTGCTGACATGGATAGGAATTGTCAGCAAAAAATCAGAGCCCGACCTCTTATGGCAGAGGCCTCGGAAAGGTCTGTCATGATAACAGATATTAGTGACCACCCAGAGTGAGGATTCCTGTACTTCCCAGCTTATTCAGCACTTGGTCATTCAGTAAGACCTGCCCAGGTGGAAGATTTATGTTCATTCTATTTTAATTTTAACTGTCTTTCATCTGACACTGTGTCATCAGATTTCTGGGCATAAAAACAGGTCATCTGCACAGGCTCAGAGTCTTTGGTCTTGGTCTTCACCAGCCCTCTCTCAGTAAACCTATTTCTTTTTGGCTTGTAGATTTTGATTCTCTTATTAGTGTTTCTGCTAATAGAATTTTCCCCACAAGGTGATCTCACCTCTGATGAAGAAGAATTTCAGGTAATGACTAAGAGCTACTTTGCCCAACTACATGGCAATAAATAGGACAATCTAGGTGAAATGGGTGAATATTTACAAAAATATGAATTGCCTAGATTAACAAAAGAGGAATTAAAATACTTAAATAATCCCACCTCAGAAAAAGAAATTGAACAAGCTGTCAAGGAACTCCCTAAGAAAAAAACCCCATGGGAAAATGGATTCACAAGGGAATTCTATCAAATATTTAAAGAACAACTAACCCCTATCCTATACAAATTATATGACAAAATAAGTATTTAGAGAAGAAAAAGAAATTAAAGTAGGCAATGAGGAAACTAAACCATCATTCTTTGCAGATGATATGACAGTATGCTTAAAGAATCCTAGAAAATCAATTTAAAAGGTAGTAGAAATATTAACAACTTTAGCAAAGTGGCAGAGTACAAAGTAAACCCACATAAATCATCAGCATTTCTATATATTTCCAGCAAAACTCAGCAGTAAGAGTTAGAAAGAGAAACTCCATTTAAAATCATTTTAAACAGTACAAAATATTTGCAAATGTATTTACCAAGACTAACACAGGAATCAGACGAAAATGACTACAAAATACTTTCACACAATTAAAATGAGATCTAAACCATTGGAAAAACATGAATTGCTCATGAGTGGGATGAGCTAATAAATAAAAACAGCGTTCCTGCCGAAATTAATTCACTTATTCAGTGCCAAACTTATCAAACTTTTTTTTAAGTTTTCAAAAAACGTTTTTATAGAATTAGAAAAAATTATAACAAAATTCATTTGGAAGACCAAAAGATCAAGAATATCAAGGAAATTAATGAAAAAAATGTGAAGATTGGTGGCCTAACAGTACCAGATCTTAAACTATGCTATGAAGCAGTGATCATCAAAACAATCTGCTACTGGCTAAGAAAAAGAAGGATCAATGGATCCATGGAATAGACTTGGGGTAAATTACCTCAGTAAGCCAGTTTTCCATAAACACAAAGATCCCAGCTACTGGATTAAGAACTCAGTATTTGACAAAAACTGCTAGGAAAACTGGAAAACAATATGAGAAAAAATTTGGTTGAGATCAACATGTCATACTCTATACCAGTGGTTCCCAAACTTTTTTGGCCTACTGCCCCCTTTCCAGAAAAAATATTACTTAGCCCGCTGGAAATTAATTTTTTTTTAAATTTTAATAGCAATTAATAGGAAAGATAAATGCACCTGTGGCCATCACCACTCCCTTGGATCACTGCAGCACCCACCAGGGGGCGGTAGCACTCACTTTGGGAATCACTGCTCTATACTGAGATAAATTCAAAATGGATAAAAGACTTATATAAAGAGCGAAATCATAAATAATGAGAACATAGAATAGAATACCTGACAGATCTATGTGAAAGAAAGGAATTTAAGTCCAAAGGATAGAGAACATTACAAAATGTAAATTGAATCATTTTCATTATATTAAATTAAACAGGTTTTGTACCAAAAAACCAATGCAACCAAAATTAGAAGGAAAGCATCAAACTAGGAAAAAAATTTTAGAACAAAACTCTCTGACAAAGGTCTAATTTCCCAAATATATAAGGAAAGGAGTCAACTTTACAAGAAATCAAGCCATTCCCCAATTGACAAATGGTCAAGGGACATGAATAGGCAGTTTTCAGATGAAGAAATCAAAACGATCAATAATCACTGGAAAAAGTGTACTAAATCTCTCCTAATGAGAGAAATGCAAATCAAAACAATTCTGAGATACCATCTCACACCTAACAGATTGGCCTATATGACAGTAAAAGAAAATAATAAATGTTGGAGGAGATGTGGTAAAATTGGGACACATATATTGTTGGTGGAGTTGTGAATTGATCCAACAATTCTGGAAATTAATGTGGAATTATGCCCAAAGAGCTTTCAAAGACTGCATGTACTCTGATTCAGCTATGACACTGCCTTGGCATAACACTACTGGGTTTGTATCCCAAAGAGGTGATAATGAAAAATACTTATACAAAAATATTTTTAGATGTGCTTTTTGTGGTGGCAAAAAATTGGAAAATGAGGGGGTGTCCCTTCATTAGGGAATGGCTGAACAAATTTTGGCATATGATGGTGATGAATATTGTGCTGTAAGTACCGATGATCTGGAGACTTTCTATATGAAATGGGAGAACCTCATTGAACTGATGCAGAGTGAAATGAGCAGAACCAGAAGAACATTGTATACAAAAAGTAAAACATTGTGGAAAAATCCAATTGAATGGACTTTGCTACTAGTAGCAATGCAACAAGCCAGGACATTCCTGAAGGACTTACGTAAAGGAATGCTATCCTGAGAAAAAGAACTATGGAAATAGAAATGGAAAAGCATAATATTTGATATCACTTATCACATGTATATATGGGTATGTGATTTGGGGTTTAGGCCTTTAAAAATCACTCTATAACAAAAATTATTGATATGGAAATAAGTGTCAAGGGACAATATTTAAACAACTCTGGAATATTTGTCGGCTCTGGGAGGGAGGAGGAAAGAGGAGAGGGAAAGAAAATGAATCATGTAAACATGAAAAAAGATTTTTAAAATAATTAATCCATATTTTTTAAAGATCACTATCAAAAATATGAACAATGTGGAAATAGGTTTTGATCAATAATACATGTACAATCCAGTGGAATTGTTTGTCAGCTCTAGGAGGAAGGAGGAAGAGGGGAGGGAGAGAATATGAATCATATAACCATGAAAAAATTTACTAAAAAAATTTTTTTAGTTAAAAAATAAAGGAACAAAAATGAAAAATATTGAGAAAGCAACAAGTAATATAATCTTTTTAGGTTCAAGGCAAATGAATTTAATAGGCAAAGGAAGGACCTAAAGTTTCTGTTTGTTAAGTACACTCTAAGTTCCTGATAGCTTAATAATATTTGAAAAGCAGACATTCCCATCCTTTTTCTTCTTCTAAAAACACACCTTTTCCTGTCTATGCCCTTACCTGATCTCACCCTAAACTTCTTCCAAAGCCTCCCTGGCAGGCCTGATTGACCTGTCCAAACCCCCAAACCTAGAGATAATGAGCAGAGACTATCCCTGGGCCATCCCTGGAATGGTGGGACACATAGCCATCCCCCTCTAATGGAGGGTGTCACACTAGAGGGTAGATGAATAAATGACTGCACTTGGACCTGTCTCTCTGCAACCTGGGCTGGCTCATCCAGGCAGGGGCTTCAAAGGCCCTAGAAAACCCCAGAACACAGTTGGGGATTGTGGGTGTCCTTTGAGGTCACACTGACAGCAAGCAGAGATGGCACCCCTGGAGGCTTGGGAAAGGCAGAGGTCTCAGTTGTGCTGGATTCCAGCTGGGGGGAGTTTAACCAGGGCTGGGGATGGACTTCACTCACCTGGGATGGGGGCCTCTGGGTTCCATGGGGAATTCCCTCTAGCTCCAGGGTCTCTGCTTGGGCCAGACTGTGGCCCCTCATGGGGTGGGACCCCCAAGGTGGGAGATTTCCTCTTTGTACACCTGTGGGTAATTAGAGAGGGGGAGGGCTCAGAGGAGCTCCCAGGGCCCTTCCCCTGGCCTCAGATGAGACTCTCCCCACAGGGAGCCTCAGCCTTGGAAAGGACCTTGGACTGGACAGGAGGAAGCCTCCCCACCCTCTCTCCTGCTCTCTTTGGCTTCATTCCATTCAGAAACTGCTTTGGGTACATGCGGTGGATTGAGGGAGATGCCTAGGAGGAGAGGTTACTGGGTAATGGTGGGGCAGGAAACGCTGGACTGGGAGACAGGCATGAGATGGAGCTTGGGGAAAAAAACCTGTTGACATTTGTTCTGTGTGAGAGGTCAGAGCTTCTTCCATGGCCTGTGGGCACCGGCATCCTCCCCCTGCCCCACTCCAACCAGGCTCATGTTGGCTGCTTCTCCCCTGGGAACTTTAGGGAAGGACCCTGACCAGCCCCACCCCCATCCTGTGACTGTACCCCATCCCCCAGCCTGGGGGGAGGAAGGTGGAGACCCACTCTCTCCTCTTGGGGAGGGCAAAGCCCAGCCATGGTGCCTGGTCCAGGCAGAGCTGCCCCCACCTAACATCAGCTCTTCTGTATTTATCCCTTTTCTGTGGTCCTTCAAAGCATTGAAAAGACACAGCAGACCCCCAACTGTCAGCTGCTGCTTCCTTGATCTCCTCACTGACCAACTGTCCCCCTAACTTCCTGTTAGAGGGCAGCTACTTCCCTCAAGGCCTGGTCTCCCTGGTAATGGAAGCTTCAGCTCTGGCTCACTGACTCCTGTCAGTTCTGATCTACTTAGAAATCTGCTCTGGAGTCTCTGAAGGAGACAGAGGGAGAGACTAAGAAAATGCCTTTAACACAAGCTTCCATGGAAAGAAAGGTTCTTATTGAAACAGCCTGTTAGTGAAATCAGGGAAAGTGTGGCAAAACAGCCAAAATTCGATGAAGAAAATGATAATTAAGTAAAAAAAAAATAACAGTGAAGTTTAGCAATAGTTACATATCACAAGTAATGTGTAAGGTCAGTTTTGCATTTAAATGTAGCATTACGTATGTAGAAAGTAAGTTATGTGACGCGATAGCACACAAAACTAAAATCTTTTGTGCCACCATCTTCACCTGACCTTGAAGGTAAATAACATTTCATGAGCAAGTTTATTTCTTTACTTTTTTTCTCATTATCTATAAATATATTCATTTGCCATATATAAAGTACATTTTTTATTTAAAAATATACAAAATAATAAAACAAAAACCAGAATAGATTAATTCTCACATTCACAAATAACCACTGAGGAGGAGGACTTAGGAGACCTCAACTCCTCCCTCATTACTTCTTCACAAGAGAAGCAGGTCTTTGTCCATATAAGGAAGTTGTATTAGTTCAAGCTTTCCCCAGCCTGGTTGGCCCAGCACACTCTCAAAATGGGTCCAAGTTCACCAGGGCTTGCCAGTCCTACCCTTAACCCAATTATCATAACAATAAAAGGGAGGCTCCAACCCTAGTTTCATAACCTCAGGGGAAGGGCACAGCAAGTCTGGAGTTTTGACCTTGGCCAGCCTAAGGGGAAATTTATTCCACAAAAATATTACAATTCAACATTAATTTTTAAAAAGTTTATGAAAAACAAAGGTAAGCCTAGCCCTGCAACTATAGAAACATGGGGACACAGGTCAGGAGAGGAAGTGAAGGGGCAGACTGGGAACTGACAGGTCAGTGCCCAGATGTAACAATAACAGGCTCCTTGGCAGGACTCTTCTACTTTTCCTTTTTGCTCCATGGAAAACCCAGGTTACACCTGGTATTGGATACTCTTCCATTTCACCCCTTCCTGACCCATTCCCTACTTTTCAGCCTGGAATGACCCTGTGACACGCAGGGGAGGAATAGTGTGAGGAAAGGCTGATAGTTTCTAAGCATGGAGGACACAATTCCCCACCTAAAACCCTACAGGGGCCATTCCACTATCCTCTGCACCCATCTGGGGGCTATACTACTCCCCTTCAATTGCTTTTTCCAACTGTATGGCTACACTATGTAGACACCTTCGTGTCTTGAGAGCAATGGATCTGAGCTGCAATTCTTTGGACAAGAACCAGCATTCCCTCTCACACAATAAAACTCTCTCCCACAGCAGTAACAGGGCAAAGAGTGGACCCTGGATCCAGGTTGCTCCTGACCTATCTGAAGGGCATTCAAAGAGTTCATACAGGAAAGAAGAGGTCCAGGGAAAGGGCAGCTGCCACCATTAGCAGGGGCAGCAAAAAGATCCTCATTCAGATATACCTAGAACCAGAAGTCAGAAAGATCTCAGCCCCAAAGGAAAGCAGAGAAATCCAGACTCAAAGGAAAGAATGCAGAAAGACCTCAGTTCCAAGGAGTGCAGACAGTTTCTTCTTTTGAACTTGTCTACACTGGGTGGGTCCTAGTAGTCCCCACTGCCCCACCTGTCCTTCCTCTGAAGTCATAGCTGTCCTCCAATGCACCTAAGGCCAGGTCCTTAGGACCCTGCCTGACTCTCCACCTCAATTTCTACCCTCTATCATCTGGAATGCCATTGCCACCAGAATGAACCCTCTTTAACCTAGACTCTGCAAAATTAAACTTAATATATAATTATATAATAACTCCAAATATTATATTTTATAAGATTTATTATTAATATTCACTAGAAGTAAAGGAATAAAAAGGTAATTATCCAAAAAAATAAAATCACACGTCCAAGCCAATGTACCTGCTCAAAAGGCACATTCCACCAAAGCTACAACAACAAGGAAAGAGAAAGAGCAGTGAAAAAAGGGAGAATTTATATCCTGCCTACATCAGTACATAACAACAGGAGGAGAGTGTGGTGCTGAGTAATGTAGTTCAAAGGTAGAAGATTTCTAATTACACATTCCCCACTGTGATCATTTGGGAGACCAGTCTCCCCAAGGGATTAAACATAATCAACTTAAAAGATTTTTAAGTAAAGGTATATACAATATTGTAGTTTCTAAAGGGAAATTACAATAATTTGGAGATAAAGGGAAATAAAAGAGAAAAAGAACAAAACCAATGTTAGGTGTATTGAGAAAAAGCCAGTTAGGGGGCAGTCCCCTTTGGCAGAAGAGTGTACATTCAAAATAAATGCATTCAACACCCCACAGTTCAAAATCACCACATCCCAAAGTTCACTCTGGATCTACTGGTGCAGCATGTGATCTCTGCAGGCATCTTCATGGCACCTTCTCCAAAGAGTTCACTTTCTGGATTTGGGGAGGTAGCAAATTTCTTATCCTAAAATTATTCTCAAAAGAATTTAAATTTTGCATTATAGGATAATGATATATCCCCCCCCCCAAAGAGAATAGTGACAAACACAGGGATCACTCAGGCATGTATGGCTGAGTTATGAGGTATGTGAATTTACAGGCAAAAGAAAATCAAAAATATCAAAAAAATGCAAAGAAAAAAGAAAAAATAACTTCTGAATGAAATATAAAATGTCAGTCTTATGTGTAAAAATTCTAAGGGAAAATAAACCTAGAACAGGTCTTTAAATCAGTGCCCAATTAAAGTGATATATATGTCCCACAAGGCTGTAGTAGCAATTATGCACTTACCCAATCAACAGCCAGGACTTCAGAAAACTGCCACATTATGAAAGAAAAAAAGGGACTAGATTTTGAAGCAGATGGGAAATAGCATTCCTTGGTCTGATTTTACCTTTTCTCTCAGGGATACTGAAGCCAGGATGGCAGCCAAAGTGAGGTGCTTGATAGAATGTGGGGTAAGGAAGACCTGCCTCAGATGTATGTCAAATAGCTGCAACCTCGAACCCCAAACAAGTTCAAGTCCTCTTGTCTTGCCACAGACTGTCATCAATCCCACTGGGATTGGTTGGTCTCTTTGACCTTGTCAAATGGCACTATGCATAAAATAGGTTAGTTTTGTGCTTTTTAGGCACTGTGTAGTGGATCTTTTTGTGTTCCCTTCTCTTGGAATCAGACAGAATCATGAAGCAAAGTCCCATAATTTTAAAAAATGAATATAAGGCTTCTATAGTCTAAAGATTTGGGATATATATTGACATTAGGGATAATGGACATTTTAAATACCCTAGTGCAAAACTGAAAAAAAAAACTTTAATGCTGATAACATGTGCTCTGAGTTCAAAAAATGAAAGAAAAAACCTAAAAGACTATATTGCACATAAAAGGAAAAACAATAATGAAAAAAGTTTTAAAAATCAAAAATATATAGTTTACAATCAGTGACACTGTGTCAGTCAAGGAGAGGTAGAATACAAAGGTTCCTCACCAAAAATAAGATTCATTTCCTTTTTAACTTAGCCATGATCTACAGTGTGAGTGCAAATGATTTTTACAAAGTAACAGCTTTATAAAAGAGTAGTACAGTAGGTAATGTACATTCAAAGAAGTACCAAAATTCTCCAAATCATAATAGCCCAGTTAATGACAGTAGCAAACAAACTCACTATCATATAGGATTCACATGAATCTATCTCCACTTCCTGTGTGACATTTGAAAACTTTTGAAGCTCATGGATACTTGTCACAAATTTCTACAGATGTAGCAAATCTTTCAACCTTGACTGAGATATTTTGAATAAAGTCTACTCATCATTCCAAAATGTGGCAAAGGAGCCCAGAAAAAAACACAAATCTCTGTACTACTGATGAAAACCATTTTTTGGGATCTAAAATATCACCAAGAATCTAGATCATTCTGGTGAAGGTATATTAACCTGAAGAGTTAAAAATCATCCAGAAGCTACCAAGATGTCATCAGAAATGCTCCTCCTTGGGAGTCATCCAGGAGTACTACCCCCCCCCCCTAGGAAAACCTTCCTAGCTCCTCTGGTATGAGACTGTTATATGTCTACTCATTACATTTTTATAAATGCAGAAGTAGGGAATATAATATTAATACAGCACTTCACTTCAGCTACTAAATAGACCCTTTACTTCTTGTTACAAAGAACTCAAAGGCAGGCAAAATGACCAGTCAGAGCTGTTAGTGCTACTGGATATCTAAAAATCACTTCTGAAGATCCCTTAAAATCAATTTAGATTCTTAAATCAATATAATCTCCAAAGGTTGTTAACCAGGTTGTAACCAGTTTTGATGGAGTCCATCCATCATCTTTATGATGAACAATAAAGCGAAAATGGAAGAAAAGGCTGTAAAAGCAACATGTGATCAGGATGGATGAGGTGATAAACCCAACATATATGAGGAGATATGGTTTTGCCACTGAAAAGGGTTTGTGAAGGTGTTCATGGGCTTTTACAATGATATGTTCTTCAGTACGGTCATAGGGGAAAGGTACAAATAAAAATAGTGTAATAGAATATATCTAATAGTCAAAACACAGTAGATTAAAATGGGTCAGTGTATGTAATAGAATAGTATTGATCAGATTAATATATGAACTTAAAAACAAAATTAAATCTTAAAGCAAACAATTAGCAAAATATAATAAGCATGACAAGATACAGTTACTGAATTCAAAAGTCCTTTTTTGCAATTCCACTACAGAGACTTCCATAAAATAATAGAGACTGAAAAGGCATTAAAATCCTCCTCAAGACTCTTTATGGTTCCTTCCCCTCCCAAGTATCATTATCCATTTAGGTTGCTTTTGTCACACCTCTGGGATCTCCCATAGTGAGGGAGAATTCCTAGCTTAACATAGTGTGGAGGAATCCCATGTTGGATGCATTGCAGAGACTGGGCAGGCCAGAATGACAAGGGGGTGTAGAGAGATGAATCTTTCCTTATAATTGAAAGGACCAGTGCACCCAGGAACAGTAGGAAGAAAGGGCATTCTAAAATTAAAAGCAGTTTGAGATAGGTAATATACTGCTCTTTCATAGAGTGGGATATGCTTGCAATTCTACTTCCTTTTTGGAAGAGTAACCTTCCTTCCCCTTCCCCTAGGGGAAGCATCTTGCTTCCCCTGCCAGGTGGACAGGGAGTTAAGAGAGATTGCCTAAGGGAAACACACCCAGGCTTCCAAGGCAAGCAGTGAGCAAGTACTCATCTGTTGGCAATGTAAAGGAAAGAGGGATTTTTACTTTCCAAGCCTCCAGAGAATGACTCCAAACAACAGCAGCAGCAGGAGCAGCAGGAATAGGAGGAGGCTGGATCAGCAACAACAAGGAACAATGGCTCAAGCAAATGGGTGTGAGAAGTGGCTTATCCCTTCTCCTCCAAAAGCTCCCCAGCTAAGTCACTCAAACGAAAGCTAAAGCATATACACTTAAGTGGGGGAAAGTCCACAACTCACGTGCTAAAATGGGTGACAACTCAGGAATGACTGAATTTCCCCCTGGGCAGTCCTAAGAAAATTCTAAAACTGCAATTGATCCCCATAAAGTAGGGGTATGGACGCTTCTGAAGATTAAATCTAAAAGTAGGCAGGGGAGACTTAATCATACGTAGCATTCAGAATTTAATCAATAAAAAAATGTGAGGGTATTTCTCCAAGGGCTTAAGGGTTTATAAGGGCATGAGATTCCCATGAACAAAAATTGAGTCTCTTTCATCAGCCCTCTGAGAAAAAAGATTGTATCATGCGCCTTATTTTCAAGGGAGTTGTGTCCTCTCTTTGACTGACCTGACAGCTCAAACTTAAACCTTCACTGCAAGTCCTCATTGGTGCATCGTACCAGAGACTAAGTGGACTTAGAGACCTCAAATTCTCTCTCATTACTTCATCATAGAAGGGCTGGACCTCAGCTCAGACTCAGAAATCAGCCAGCTGCATTGTGAAACTCAGTTGTTGGATATAATGGACTGAACAGTAGGGATCAGGGCCTCTACCCATTCCATATCTTCCCCATATTTTGTTATTTTGTTTGTTTCTAAGATCTTTGTGCCCACAAACCACAAAAACAAAGCTAGTATCAATTCACTGGGGAAATGCTAAAGAAATTGTAATAGATGAATGCCATAAAATAGTTAGGAGGAATGACAAACACCGGGATTCCAGAGAAAAAATCCTCATCATTGTAGTATTTTATGCACAATATGAAATATGGGCTATTGGATGAGGCCTCCTCTGTGTGGCAGTCTAGGGAAATCTGTGCTATTGCAAGAAGCCTTTCTGGGGAATTAGATTTATTGAGTCTTCTCTCCAGAATGATGTGCCCAGTGTAGAGTCAAGGATGACCTTGAAACAAAGCCTTTCCTACATCTACTGCTTATAGACCCCTTTGTTCTGGGAAGAATATTGTTCTCTACTAATCATATCTCTATTCTCCCACAACATTAAATATTTTATTTTTTTAGCACAATTACATGGAACAACAATATCTAATATTTAAAAATATTTGGTTTTGGATTTTCTTCTCCCAGCTCAAGGGATGGTAAGAAATCTGATATAAAACCTTTCCTCATACTGATCTTTTTGTAGAAGAAAACTAAAAAAAAAAAACAAAAATTGAGAATGTAAGACTTTTTTTTTGGTCTACATCCAGACTACTTAAGTTCTTTCTCTGGAGTCAGATGAAAATTTTTTTTATTATGAGTTTTGGGGAACGTTTTGAATCATTGCATTGTTGAGAAAGGTTAAATATAGAGTTGTTCTTCATACAATATTGCTCTCTCTTTGTACAATGTTCTTCTGTTTCTGCTTACTTCAGCTTGCATCAGCCCTTATAAGTCTTTCTAGGTTTTTCTGAGCTCCTCCTACTTCAAACTGATTGTAACAGAATAATATTCTATTACAGTCACATGCCATAATTTACGCAGCCATTTCCCAATTGATAGGTTTCTCCTTACTTCCTAATTTCTTGCAATACAAAACAAGAGTTGTTTTAAGTGTTTTTAGCCATATAGGTCCTTTTGCTTTTTGTTTTATGATGCCCTTTGGACATAGTTCCAAATTGCTCTCTCCAGAATGGTTGAATCAGTTCACAGCTCCCCCAGTAGTTCAAGAGTATCTCAGTTTTCCTACATCTCCAACTTCTCTCACTTTCATTTTCTGTCATAATGGCTAATCTTCTAAATGTGGGCTGATTCTTCAGACTCATGTTAATTAGCATTTCTCTAATTAATAGTGCTTTCACTCCACTTAAGGAAAGCACATCTACCTATAGCTCATTCATAAGGCTTCTCTGCACGA
>NC_058132.1:11610828-11632931 GCF_016433145.1 Gracilinanus agilis | reverse complement strand
GGGGGAACACCGGAGGTAACCTGAAGCCTAATGGACGATATTATGGCTTCATGCCCTTCTGTAAGAGATTGCAAGACTGAGAAACGACCTCCCAGCACCCAAAATCCCCTTGAAAGGCTGGCAAAAAGGAAGGGGGTTGTGAGAAGAACATCACATAAGTGCACTGGGGATCTTTGCACCCCTAACTGACCCATTTCCTGCTTTGGGGCCTGGAATAGCCCTGTCACACTCAGTGAAGGAATAATCTGAAGAAAGGCTGATAGTTTCCATGAGTGGAAAGAACCAACCCCCCAGACTCTTAGTAAAATGGAGAATCCTGAAATCCTACAGGGGACAATTCCACTGTCCCCCTCCCCCAAGGATTTCCATTGATCACAATGGGTTTTTCCATTCTCCTGGCTAAACTATCTTTAAATTGTTAGGGTTCAAATGGGTGGCCACCAGAGGAACAAACGAGACAATGCCATCAAAGCAGGAGAAAGCTTTATTGCCAGTGCACTGGCGGGAGTTCTGTAAGAGAATTCCCCAAGTGCTGCGTCTACAGAGGAGAATATATACGTTTCAAGGGCTGGGATATAGCTAGGGTCTGATAATAGCTAGACAATGGGAGTATAGAGGTTTCCAGGTGCCATAGGATATAATTCTTAATGTTCAGGGCTGCTTTGTCTAGGGAGGAGTGGTGTCCCCGGAACTATGAATTCCAGATAACCGCCCTGCTGAGCAGAGCATGACGCTATCAAAACCCTCCTGCTTAACAGGGTATGATGCTGTTAGTTATGAGTCTCAGTTTTTTGGCTACAACAAAATATTCTTGAATAAACACTTTCATGCCTTAGTATGACAAATTCTGAGCTGCAGTTCTTTAGGTGAGAACCAGCATTTGCTCTCACAGGACAAAACTCACTCTCCTACAACAGTACCAGGGCAGAGAGCAGCCCCTGGAGCCAGGTCTGGAAGAAGAACTGCTACTGACATTTCTGAAGGACATTCAAGGTATTCAGACAAGAAGGATGAGGCCCAGTAGAAAAGAGCAGCCAACACAAGCAGGGGCAGCAAAAGGGATAAGGCAGAGAAATCTCAGCTCCAAAGGAAGCAGAGAAATCTGGGCTCCATGGGAAGAAGGCAGAGACATCTCAGCTCAGATGGAAGGTAGAGATATTTCAGCCCTAAAGGGAGAAGGCAGAGAGATCTCAGGTCCAAGGAAAGATGACAGATTCCTGTTTTAAAGAAGTCTATTCTGGGTTGGTCTTCCCCATCCCCACAGTCCCATCAGCCCTGCCTCTGAAGTCCAAGGTCAGAGCCTTCCTCCAATAGCACCAAGGGCAGGAACTCAGGACTCTGCCAGTCTTTCCACTCCAAGCCATGCCCTCTGTCATCTGGAATGCCACTGCCACAGAATGACCCCTCTTCAGCCTAGACTCCTCCCAGCCTTCCAAAGCATCCCAGGGCTTGATATTCTACCTAAGCAGCCAACTACAAGGTTAGTCACCCTGATAGCTCCCCCCTTACTTTCCCTCACTCTCCCTTTATTAGCTTCCATATTCTCAGGATCCAGTGACACTGGTCTTCTTGCTTTTCCTCACACAAGTCTCTCTATCTCCTGACCCACCATTTTACTGGATCTCAGTCTCCTCCCCAAGCCTACACAGCTACCCCCACTAGTCTCTGCCTCCAGAGTTTACAGAATTGCTCCAGATCTGGACTAAAATCCCATCTTCTGCAAGAAGCCTTTCTTGGTCCATCTTCTCTGGGTGATTTCCTAGAATTTATCTTCTACATATTTTGTTTGTAGGAAACAAACATGACTGAATTGCAGGGACCAGATAGCGCAAAGCCAAGAGACCAGACAAGATAGATGGCCTCCCTGGACTCTGACTTCCAAGAACAAGATTTGGTTTTTGATGTCACCTTCCTGCCATGCCCCTGCCTCACTCAGCTCTCCAGCTCACATGCAGGGGACCTGCTCTCCTCACTGGGGGCACTTCTCCTCCACCATCCCAGGCCCTCTCCCTGGACACTGTGGCACAACTGAATGTAATGGATTTCTCTACTAGCAACAAATATGAGGGACTCATGAGAAAGAATGCTATCCTCCTTCAGAGGAAGAACTGTGGGAGCAGAAACACAAAAGAAAAATAATTGTCTGATTACATGGGTAGATGGGGATATAATTAGGGATATTGATTCAAAATGAGCACCCTAGCACAAATGTCAATAATATAGAAATAGGTCTTGATCAATGACACATGTAAAACCCAGTGGAACTCTGTGTCAGCTAAGGTGGGAGGAGAGAGGATAGAACATGAATCCTGTAACCATGGGAAAATATTCTAAATTAATTAATTAAATCAAGAATTAAAAAAAAAAATTTTAATTGAATTTTGGAAAGAACAAAGTTGACAGCATCAGATGTTATCATAGATTTCTTAACAGACTTTCCTAATCCCAACGCTAAATTCTCATTCTTTTTTTTCACTAAAAATGTGACTTTTCCTCTCTCTGCCCCTCACCTGACATAATGCCAAACTTCTTTCTAAGCCTCCCTCCCAGGCCTGACTGATCTATCCAAACCCTGAGTCATAGCGGTCAGGATCAGAGAGTGTCCCTGTGTCATCCCTAGAATTGTGAGACACTCAGTTATCCCTTACTGATGAAGTGGATCACCTTCATTGGTGGACGAAGAAATGATAGCTAACCTGTCTCTCTGGACCCTGGGCTGCCTTATTCATGCTGAGGCTTCCAAGGTCCTGAATATTCATGCAAAACAGTGTATGTGGGAGCAGCCAGTGTTGTCCTTTGAGTTCCAAATGATAGCAAGCAGGGATGGAGTCCTTAGAGGAGTTGTAGGGAGAGAGGCCATTGGTCACTTGGTGGGAGCAATTTCAGCCAAGCTGAGGAGCCTGAAGCCAAGTTGGAAGGATCCAATAAAGGGTTTGGGACCAGCCAACAGAGGGAGAGATAAAATCCAAAGTGGAGCTCTCTAAGTACCTGATTGAGTTCAGATAATTTCCTTTCACATATGAAAGCTCAAGATATAAACTCAGAAAAAGTCAATGACTTGAAAACATATATAAGAAAAAAATTACAAAGAAAAATGCACCACAATAATTCTATTAAAAATTTAAAATATTTTTCTACGTTTACATGAATCATTTTCCTTCCCTACTCCCAGAGCCAACAAGCAATTCCACTGGGTTATACAACAATTACCACTTGATACCCATTTCTATATTATTCATTTTTGCAATAGAGCAATCTTTTAGAACTGAAACCCCAAATCATATACCCATGTAAACAAGTGATGTCATAAGTTTTTCTCTTTTTCTATTCCCACAGGTTTTTCTCTCAATATGTGTAGCATTCTTTCTCTTAAGTCCTTCAGGATTGTCCTGGATCATTCCATTGCTTTTAGGAGTAAAGTCCATTATATTGGATCCATCCTCAATGTTTCACTTTCTGTGTTCAATGTTCTCTTTGTTCAGTTCATTTCACCATCATATATCACAATTGGTTTAACCATTCCCTAATCAAGGCACATTCCCCACATTTTCCAATTTTTTGTCACCACAAAGAGTATATGGCTATGAATATTTTTGTACAACCATTTTTTATTACCTCTTTATGCTACAAAACTAGTAGTGGTATTGCTGGATCAAAGCATTCTTTTAAAAGCCTTTGGGCATAATTCCAAATTGTCTTGCACAATAATTCTTAGAAGGGCTAAAGAAAGGTTTTGAGAAGAGAAAAAATGATTTTTATGATAAAATTAAAATGATAGAGGAAAAATTGGGGGAAAATTAGAGCACTTCAAGAAAATTATGAAATGAGAATGAACAATTTGATGAAAGAGATGCAAAAAGTAACTGAATAAAATAACTTCTTAAAATTCACATTGGTTAAATGGTAGAAAAATTCATCAAAAAACAATTCCTTAAGGAATTAGAATTGGCCGAGTTGGAGTTTATTATTCCATGAAACATCAAGAAACAATAAATTAAATTCTGGAGACTGGAAAAAAATAAAAGAGTAAAATATACTGTGGCAAAAGCAACTGACCTGGAAAAGAGATAGAGAAATAATTTAATAATTATTAGACAAACTTTAGGCTCTGATAAAAAATAACCTAGATATTATATTTCAATAAATTACAAAGGAAAACTGCTCATATATTTTAGAATTGGAGGGCAAAGTAGAAATAGAAAGAATACTCTCTACCTCCTGAAAGAGATCTCAAAGTGAAAACTCCAAGGAATAGTAGAGCCAAATTCCAGAGGTCTTAGGCCAAGGAGAAAATATTTAAGCAGACAGAAACAATGCAAATATCAAGGAGCCACACTCTTCCCATAAATAAATTAATTAAATGTCAAAATATCAATTTGGGAATGTGAGGCAGAGCCAAGAGAGGGGCCTAGTAGCAGCAAAAGCTGAAACCTCTTTGACAATCCTTCCAAACCAGGCTTTAAAATGAAACCACAAACCCAACAACAATACTGAGTGAGTTCTGTCAACTCTCTCACTGAACACAACTTGAAAGATAGGCAGAGAGACTGGACTTTCACAGGATTTTCAAGGCATAAGGAGGAACTGGAAGCAAAACTGCGCACAGAGGAATGCTGGTTGACCATGCCCCAAACCCCAAGTACTATACCAGATTCTGAGTCTATGCACAGGCCAACTTCAAGATCCCAGGACCTTGCATATACCACCAACAACAGAGCACCCCAGACCCACCCCTTGAAGTCTCAGGCCCTGGCACCATTCCACAGTGAAGTCCAGAAGTCCATAGCACTTGACCCTTTCAAGACTGCTCTATGATGAATCCCTTAGTCCCAGGGCAAAAATGTTCTAAGTGCTGAGACCTGAAAGCCAACAGTCCCAGAGACAGAATCATCAGCTTTCAAAAGTTCCACTCCACAGGCAAAATAAGGCTAGAGGAATGAACAAACAACAAAAGAAACACATAACCTTAGAAATTTTCTATTGAAACAAAGAGCAAAGCACAGAATCAACAGGGGATGATGAGATCCAAACCAATCACAAGGAAAACTTGAAAGTCTCAAGTTCTGGAAGAACACAAAAAGGAATAAAAAAAATAACATATGACCAGTTGAAGAAAAATAGGGGGAAAAAATGAAAGCAATACAAAGAGAAAATAACAGCTTAAAAAGAAAAACTTTTTAATGGGAAGAAAAGGCACAAAATACAATGAAGAAAAGAGTTCCATGAAAAACTGAATGGACCAAATGTTAACAGTGGATGGTCATGGAAGGTCAAAAAGTCATGAAAGAAATACATTATTTTAAAATTAGAATTGAGAAATTAGAAACTAATGACTTCACAAGGCATCAAAAACAATAAAACATAATCAAAAGAATGAACAAAATAGATAAAATATGAAATATCTCATTGAAAAAATGCCTGACCTGGAAACAGATCCAAGACAAAAAAATTAAGAATTATTAGACTACTAGAAATCATGATAAAAAAAACTTAGATATAATATTAAAAGAAATTATCAAAGAAAACTGCCCGTGTATTCTTTTATTTTAATTTCAATTTTGAATATTTATCCAGTTACATGTTTCATGTTCTTTCCCTCTCCCCAAAACTTACCCCACCCCGTAGCCTACACACAATTCCACTGAGTTTTATATGTATCATTGATTAAGACCTAATTCCATATTATTGATAGTTGGACTAGAGTTATTGTTTAGTGTCTTCATCCCCAATAAAATTCCCATCATGCCGTGTGATCAAGTAATTGTTTTCTTCTGTGTTTCTGAGTCTGACTAGTTTTCTTTCTCATAAGTCCCTCAGCCTTGCTCTGGATCCTTGCATTGCAGCTAGTAGAGAAGTCCATTATGTTTGATTGTACCACAGTGTATCAGTCTCTGTGTACAATGTTCTCCTGGATCTACTCCTTTCACTCTGCATCAATTCCTGGAGATCATTCCATGCCACATGGAATTCCTCCATTTCATTATCCCTTTGAGCACAATAGTATTCCATGACCAGCAGATACCACAATTTGTTCAGCCATTCCTCAATCGAAGGTCATTCCCTCATTTTCCAATTTTTTGCCACCACAAAGAACATGGCTTTAAATATTTTTATACAAGTTTTTTTCCTTATTATCTCTTTGGAGTATAAACTAAGCAGTGCTATGGCTGGATAAAAAGGCAGATAGTCTTTTAAAGCCCTTTGGGCATAATCCAAATTGCCATCCAGAATGGTTAGATCAATTCCCAACTCCACCAGCAATGTATTAATGTCCCAATTTTGTCACATCCCCTCCAACATTCACCACTTTCCTCTGTGATGTTAGCTAATCTGCTAGGTGTGAATTGTTACCTCAGAGTTGTTTTGATTTGCTTTTCTCTAATTATAAGAGATTTAGAACACTTTTTCATGTATTTGTTGATAGTTTTGATTTCTTTATCTGAAAATTGTGTATTCATGTCCCTTGCCCATCTATCAATTGGGGAATGGTTTGATTTTTTGTACAATTGATTTAGCTCCATATATATTTGAGTAATTAGATCTTTGTCCGAGTTTTTTGTTATAAAGATTTTTTCCCCAATTTGATGCTTCCCTTCTAATTTTGGTAGCATTGGTTTTGTTTGTACAAAACTTTTTTTTGTTTAATGTAATCAACATTATTTATTTTACATTTTATAATTTTTTCTAACTCTTGCTTGGTTTTAAAATCTTTCCTTTCCCACAGATCTGACAAGTAAAATATTCTGTGCTCACCTAATTTACTTATAGTTTCTTCCTTTATATTCAAGTCATTCACCCATTCTGAATTTATCTTGGTATTGGGTATGAGATGTTGATTTAAATCCAATCTCTCCCATATTGTTTTCCAGTTTTCCCAGCAGTTTTTGTCAAATGGTGGGGTTTTGTCCCAAAATCTGGGTTCTTTGAGTTTATCATAGACTGTCTTGCTGAGGTTGCTTACCCCAAGTCTATTCCACTGGTCCTCCCTTCTGTCTCTTTACCAGTACCATATTATTTTGATGACTACTGTTTTATAGTACAGTTTAAGATCTGGTACTGCTAGGTCATCTTCTTTCATATTTTTTTCATTATTTCCTTTGATATTCTTTTGTTCTTCCAAATGAACTTTGTTATACTTTTTTTCTAATTCAGTAAAAATGTTTTTTGGTAGTTTGATAGGTATAGCACTAAATAAGCAAATTATTTTGTGTAGGATGGTCATTTTTGTTATGTTATCTCATCCTAACCATGAGCAATCAATGTTTTTCCAATTGTGTTTAGATCTAGTTTTAATTGTGTGGAAAGGGTTTAGTTATTGTGTTCATGTAATTCCTGTGTATGTCATGGCAGATAGATTCCTAAGTATTTTATATTGTCTAGGGTGATTTTAAATGGAATTTCTCTCTGTAATTCTTCCTGCAGCAATGTGTTGGAAACATATATAAAAGGTGGTGATTTATGTGCATTTATTTTCTATTCTGCAACTTTGCTAAAGTTGTTGATTATTTCCATGAACTTTTTAATTGATTCTCTAGGATTTTTTAAATAGAGCATCATATCATCTGCAAGGAGTGATAGCTTTGTCTCCTCACTGCCTATTTTGATACCTTCAATTTCTTTTTCTTCTCTAATTGCTACAGCTAGTGTTTCTAATACAATGTTAAATAATAGAGGTGACAATGGGCATCCTTGTTTCACTACTGATCTTATTGGGAAGGCTTCTAATATATTCCCATTGCATATGATGTTTGTTGATGGTTTTAGATATATACCATTTATTATTTTTAGGAAAGGCCCTTCTATTCCTAAACTTTCTAGTATTTTCAATAGAATGGATGTTGTATTTTGTCAAAGGCTTTTTCAGCATCTATTGAGATAATCATGTGATTTTTGTTGGTTTGCTTGTTGATATGGTCAATTATGTGGATGATTTTCCTAAGGTTGAACTATCCTTGCATTCCTAGTATGAATCCCACCTGATCATAATGAATAATCCTCCTGACCACTTGCTGGAGTCTTTTTGCTAGTATTCTGTTTAAGATTTTTGCATCTCTGTTCATTAAGGAGAGTGGTCTGTAGTTTTCTTTCTCTGTTTTTTTCTACCTGGCTTTGGGATCAGTATCCTATTTGTGTCATAAAAGGAGTTTGGTAGAACTCCTTCTTTGCTTATTATGTCAAATAGTTTGTATAGTATTGGAATTAGTTGTTCTTTGAAGGTTTGATAGAATTCACTTGTGAATCCATCTGGTCCTGGGGATTTTTTTCTTAGGGAGTTCTTTGATGGCTTGTTCAATTTCTTTTTCTGATATGGGATTATTTAAGTATTCTATTTCTTTCACTGTTAATCTAGGCAATTTTTATTTTTATTTTTGTAAATATTCACCCATATCACCTAGATTGCTATGTTTATTGCCATATAATTGAGCAAAATAGTTTTTAATGATTACCTTGAATTCCTCTTCATTAGAGGTGAGGTCTCTCTTTTCATCTTTGATACTGATAATTTGGTTTTCTTCTTTCCTTTTTTATAGATTGACCAGTATTTTGTCAATTTTATTTGTTTTTCCAAAGTACCAGCTTCTGATCTTATTTATTTATTAATTCCATAGTTCTTTTACTTTCTTTTCTTTATTTTGAATATTTCCCCATATTTACATGTTTCATGTTCTTTCCCTCTCCCAAGCCCCCTGAACCCTCCTTAGCCAATGCACAACTCCACTTGGTTTAACATGTATCATTGATTAAGCCCTAATACCATATTATTGATAGTTGGGCCTTGATTTCCTTTTCATTAGAAGTGAGGTCTCCCTTTTCATCTTTGATATGGATAATATGGTCTTCTTTCCTTTTTAAAATTAGATTGACCAGGGGGCAGCTGGGTAGCTCAGTGGAGTGAGAGTCAGGCCTAGAGACAGGAGGTCCTAGGTTCAAACCCGGCCTCAGCCACTTCCCAGCTGTGTGACCCTGGGCAAGTCACTTGACCCCCATTGCCCACCCTTACCACTCTTCCACCTATGAGACAATACACCGAAGTACAAGGGTTTAAAAAAAAATTAGATTGACCAGTACTTTATCAATTTTATTTATTTTTTCAAAGAACCAGCTTCTAGTCTTATTTATTAATTCAATAGTTCTTTTACTTTCAATTTTATTGATTTCTCCTTTAATTTTTATAATCTCTAATTTAGTTTTTAACTGAGGATTTTTAATTTGTTCCCTTACAATTTTTTTGATTTGCATGCCCAGTTCATTGATCTTTGCCCACCCTAGTTTGTTAATATATGGATTGAAGGATATAAATTTCCCCCTGAGTACTGCTTTAGCTCTATCCCTCAGATTTTGGTAGGATGTCTCATCATTTGTCATTCACTTCAATGAAATTAATTGTTTCTATGATTTGTTCTTTAACTAACTCATCTTGGACAATCATATTAATTAATTCCCAATTAATTTTTGTTTTCCTGTCCATGTGTCCTTACTATTTATTATTTTTATTGCATTATGATCCAAAAAGGTTTCATTTATTATTTCGGCTCTTTTGCATTTGTTTGTCATATTTCTATGCCCTTGTACATGGTCAATCATTGTGAATGTACCATATGCAGCTGAAAAAAATCTATTAGCTCTAATTTTTCTAGGATTTCATTCACCTCTCATATCTTTCTTATTTATTTTTTGGTTTGATTTATCTAGATCTGATAGAGAAAGATTTAGGTCTCCCACTAGTAAAGTTTTACTATCATCTAGTTCTTCCTTGAGCTCTGCCAGTTTCTCCTTTAGAAAGTTTGATGCTATACCATTTGGTGCATACATGTCGAATACTGTTATTTCCTCACTGTCTATACTACCTTTTATCAGGATGCAATTACCTTCCCTATCTCTGTTAATCAGATCTATTTTTCCTTTGGCTTTGTCAGAAATCATGATTTCAACTCCTGCATTCTTTTTCTCAGTTGAAGTCCAATAGATTTTGCTCCAGCCTTTTATTTTTATTCTATGTATGTCTACCTGCCTCATGTGTGTTTCTTGAAGACAACATATGGTCAGATTTGGGTTTCTAATCCACTCTGCTATTTGCTTCTCTTTTATGGGTGAGTTCATCCCATTCACATTCAGAGTTATAATTATCAGCTGTGTATTCCCCAACATTTTGATATCCTCTCCTAGTTCTGCCCCTTCTTCTTGCGCTATTTTCTTTTAAACCAGTGGTTTGTTTTAAATTAGTCCTCCTTATCCACTCCCTTAGTTTACATCCCTTTCCACCCCCTCCCTTTTTGTTCCCCTCTTATTATTTTAAGGCCTAAAGAATTCCCTCTGTCCTCTACTCCCCTCCCTTTTTTGACCTCCCCACCCCTCTACTCCCTTGTTTTATCCCTTCTGACTTTCTCCATAGGGTTAGATAGAATTCTATATCCCAATGTATATAGTTACTCTTCCCTCTCATGATTAATTCCACTGAGAGTAAGGTTTAAATATTACTTCTTAATGCTTTCTTCCTCTCCTCCTTATAATAGTATTCATCCCCTCCCCTTCCCATGCCCTCTTTGTGTGGTACAGAATATCCTATTTTTCTTATTCCTTCAAGTTTCTCTTGGTGCCATCTTCTACTGCCCCCCCTTTTTTCCATAACATTGTAGACAATTTAGTACTCCAACCTTTCCCTATGAATAATTCTTCTAATTATTATAATAGTGAATACAATTTCTGAGAATTATACATAACATTTCTCCATATAGGAATACAAATAATTTGATCTTATTGAAGCCCTTAAAGAAGCAAGTTTAAGAATAAGAGTTTTCTTTCTTTCCCTTCTCTTTCTTATTTACCTTTTCATGTTTCTCTTTATTTCTGTGGTTGTATATAAAATTTTCCATTTAGTTCTGGTCTCTTCTTTGCAAATACTTGGAAATCTTCTATCTTGTTGAATGCCCATATTTTCCCCTGGATGTATATAGTCATTTTTGATGGGTAGGTGATCCTTGGTTGTAGACCCAAATCTCCTGCCTTTCTGAATATCATATTCCATGCCTTGTGGTCTTTTAGTATGGAGGCTGCCAGATCCTGTATAATCCTGTTTGGTGTTCCTTGACATCTGAATTGTCTCTTTCTGGCTTCTTGTAATATTTTTTCCTTAACTTGGAAACTCTTGAATTTGGCAATTATATTCCTGGGGTTTGACTTTTGAGGGTTTAGTGTAGAGGATGACCTATGAATCCTTTCAATGTCTATTTTTCCCTTTTGTTGAAGAACATCAGGGCAGTTCTCTTGGATAATTTCTTGTAGTATGGTGTCCAAATTTCTATTAATTTCTGATTTTTCAGGAAGACCAATGATTCTCAAATTGCCTCTTCTAGACCTGTTTTCTTGATCTGTCATTCACTCAGTGAGATATTTCATGTTTCCTTCTATTTTGTCATTCTTTTCACTTTGCTTTATTAGTTCTTACTGTCTTGCAAGATCATTGGCTTCTACTTGCCCAATTCTGGTCTTTAGAGATTGGTTTTCTGCTACAATCTTTTGATTTTCTTTTTCAATTTGGTCTATCTTGTTTTTCATGGATTCCTGCTATTTAACTTGGGTCTCCAATTTGCTTATATTTTTTGTTTGATTTTTGGCATCTTTCTCCAATTGGGAGTTTCTTTTAAATTATTAATTTCCTTTTGAGCTATTTCCCACTTTTTTTGCCAAATCTATTCCATCTCTCTCATGATCTCAGACTTGAACTCTTCAAGAGCTTATGACCAATTTTCATTTTGGGGGGAAGGTTCGGATGTGTTTCCTTGTTTGTCCTCTTCTGCTGTCTGCTCTGTTGTCTGGATTTTTTCTGTGTAAAAGTTATCACGTGTTAATGCTTTCTTCTTGTTTTTTCTCTTGGTTAGTTCTTGGGCATTGCTTACCATTATTATGTTGGTTTTTCCTTCTCAGTTGGAAATCTGGGTGAGGCAGGCAGGCTCTCTGTGTATAGAGGTGTGGAGCAGTTTTTGCCCGAGTCACAGTGTAGTGCCGCCCCTCTCAGCTTTATCCTTGTGCCTAAGGTCTGGGCTCTTTATGCTCCTGGGGTCTCAAGTCTAGCTGTTCTCAGGGTTCAGCCTCCTGGTGGTCCCCTTGCTTGCTCCTCTGCCCGAAGCGCCTTTACAAGTCTAAGCATGCTCCTTCCATAGTCTGTCACCCCTCCGCTCTATGTCTGTGCCCAAGGACCATGCTCAAGGTCTGCACTCAAAGTCTGTGTTTTTTAGCCTCTTGGGGTCTTAATTCTTGCTGCTCTCAGGAGCAAGCCCCTGGTGATCCCAGTTAGTTGCCAATAACTTAGTGAATGTCCCATGCTTGCTCTAACTCTTGTGCGCTGACTCTGGCACTATAGGTTGGGTGAGGGAGGCGGATTGATCAGCTCAAGTTTTAATGAGAGCTATTTCACCCCCTTATATCATGGAAATGCCCAAATCCCATGTACCTTCAATGCTGCGCCCTATTATGGGGTCCCTTCATTCATCTGGATTTGGTTTTTGTGTTTTTTTGAGGTATCATGTATCGCTTGGTTAGGAGAGTTAAGAGCCCTGCTTCTACTCTGCAGTCATCTTAACCCAGAAGTCCCAGATATTCTTGAATGAGAGTAAAATAGAAGTGGGAAGAATCCAGATCATCTCCTGCAATAAATCCCCAAATGACAACTGCTAGGAATGTTATAACCAAGTTGAAGAGCCCCCAGGGCAAGGAGAAAATACTGTAAGCAGACAGAAAGAAAAATTCAAATATCATAGCACGCAAGTCAGGACTTCACAGGATCTGGCAGCTCTCACATTGAAGGACTGGAAAGCTATGATATTCCAGAAGGCAAGGGAACTGGGTTCACAATCACAAATCACCTACCCATCAAAACTAACTATATTAATTCAGGGGTAAGTATAGTCATTTCATAAAATAGAAGATTTCCAAATATTCCTGAGGAAAAGACTAGATTTAAACAGAAAATTTGATGTCCAAATAAAAATTCAAGAGAAGCATATAAAGGTCATTAAAAAATACAAAAATTTAAGTGCTTCAATAAAGTTAAATTGTTTATATTCTTATATGGAATGATGGTATCTGTAACTCTTAAAAACTGTTATCATTATCACAGTAGTTAGAAGCATACATAGAGGGCTTGGTAGTTAGCTATTTAGGATGATATGTAAAAAAATCTAGGTATGAAAAAGAGGATTGCCCTAAGAGAAATGGGAAAAGAGAAGTAAAATGGGGTAAATTGTATCACATAAAGAGGCATGGATGGGGAAAACCTATTACAGTGGAGGGAAGGGTAGAGTTAGTGACAGGTAATACTTACATTGTACCCTGACTAGAACTAGCTTAGAGAGGGAAGAACAGCCAAATTCATTTGGGTATAGAATCCTATCTTACTCTATGAAGAAATAGCATGGAAATAAGAAAAGGGATGATGAAGAGATGAGTAATATAAGGGAGGGAGAAGGTGGATGTGTGTGATTAAACAAACCTATAGAGAAGTAGAAGGGGAATAAGAAGTGTGGTGGTGGAAAGGGGAGTGCCATAATTAAGAGGAATGGGAGGAGTGATTAAAAGTTAAACACGTGTGGAGGGAAGTAGTGAAAGGAGAAAGGGCAGGATTAAAAAAGGAAATCTTGATGGAGGGAAATATATAGATGGTAATCATAATTACCAATATAAGTGGGATAAATGCCCATGCAGAGCAATTGCCTTTAGCCCAGATTGCTCTGAGCTGGGACTCCAGATTTCTCAACAAGTTTGCAATTTCAAGGGATTTTAGTTGCCTTGGACCACTATCTGCCTGGCAGGATCTCAGGGTCTGACTTAGCTTGAGCTTAAGTTCAGAACCTGTGAGAGCAGATATGTGGGGGTGGGGTGGGGTTTGCTCTTGGCTTGCTTTTCACTCACTGCTATGCCTCCTGCTAGCTCTGATCCCCTCTCACCTCAGTTCCCCAGATGATCTCTGCCTACATTTTGGGTTTTTCTTTTTTTGAAGGTTGTTTCCCCTCTATCTTTTTGTTAGTTCTTCCACTTCTGTATTCATTTTGTGGCAATATTTTCCTCTTGGTCAGAGAGGATTTATATCACAAAGATCACACACTCTGAATAGTTTGGACTTATACCACAATGAGGGCATGGCTGGTTCAAAATTAGGAAAATAATAGCTATAATTGACTAAAAAGATGGAGATAAAAGATCTCACAAAATATAATACTTGTTTGGCAGCTGTGTGGCTCAGTGGACTGAGAACCAGGACTAGAGAAGAGAGGTCCTGGGTTCAGATCTGACTTCAGACAAGTATTTCCTAGCTGTATGACCCTGGGCAAGTCACTTAGTCCCCACTGCTACTATAGCCCTTACTACTCTTCTACCTTGGAATCAATACACAGTATTGATTCTAAGACAGAAGGTAGGAGTTTTTTAAAATACAATAACCATTTCAATTTTAAAATATTATAAAGCATTTGAGTAAAGGGAGCTTTTCTCAAAATCAGAAGTAATATCAATCTAAAATAAAGAGCAAGCTGGGCAGCTAGGTACCACAGTTGCTAGAGTACTGGGCCTGGAATCTGGAGGACCTGGATTCAAATCTCATCTCAGATACTTCCTTAATCCCTAGGCCTTGCTGTTCTTTTATCTTAGAATGAATACTAAGACAGAAAGGGTTTTTTTTAATAAAGTTAATGAAAGAATAAAGAACAAACACCATCTTTAAAAGGGATAAGCTAGAAGTTTTCCCACTGACTTTAGGGGTGGAACAAGGATTCATATCATCACCATCACTCCTCAGTATTAGACCGGGAATGTTGTCTATTGTAATAAAACCAGAAAAATGAATTGAAATAAACATAGACAAGGAGGAAACAAAACCATTTTTTTTCAAATGATATAACAGGTTCCTTAAAGAAAGTCAATTAAAAATCTAATCAAAACAATGAACAACTAAAGCAAAATTGCAGCATATGAAATAAACCCACCCAAATCAGCATAATTTCTATATAAGATCAACACAGCCCAGCATGAAGAGAGAAAGTGCATCTTAAAACACCATATATAGCAAACACATAACCTCTAAATGGGTAAATGACTTAAACATAAAGGGTAAAATAAGCAAATCAGTCGAGAATGGAATAAATTACATGTCAGATCTATGCATACAGGAAGAATTTATGATCAAGTGAGATAGAGATGTTTCTCGAAAATAAAATGGATCATTTTGATTAAAACATTTTTTTAAGTTTTTGCACAAAAGCAGTTTGCTCCAATTAGAAGAAAAGCCTGAAAGTGGAAAAAATCTTTTTAAAAAGTTTCTCTGATAGAGGCCTCATTTCCAAACTATATAGGGAACTGAGTCAAATTTATAACTACAATGACCATGATTTTATTTTAAAAGGAATGTTTCTTTCTACACTGAGTCACTTCTCTGTCAGCAGGTGCATAACATGCTTTGTTACAGGTCCTCTGAAGACATGGTTGGTGACTGCTTTGATCAGAGCTCTTAACTCTTTCAAAGTTGTTTCTTTATGCTGTAAAAATTGAAGTAAAATGTGTTCTCTTGGTTCTTCTCACATCTCTGTATCACTTTATACTTCCCAGGATTTAGAGAAATTCTCTTTCATAATTTTTAAGGTACAATTATATTCCATTAGTCAAATCAAAAGTTGTTTAGCTGTTCCTGAACAGTCTAAGAGGCAATCTAAGTCAAGCCCTTCCATTTCAACTCTTTTTCTCTTCTTCTTCACTCTCTTTTAATGTCTCCATCAGAAATTAAGTTAGTATTACAACAAAAGTCTTTGCTAGTATTGTTCATTCTTTTAATCTCCCATCTCTTGCCTACTGAGTTAAATTCATTTCTTTTAAACCTGGAATATTCCAACAAAACCCAAAGAGCATCAAATTTCTCTTGAGGTTTGAATTTTCCAGAAAGACTGTCCCACCTGCATGGGCAGAGACTCCCCAAAGTCAGTTTACATGGGATTTATAAATGTTTAAACCATAAAGAAGGGAGAAGATTTCAGGCAAAAAGGAACTGAGAGATGTTGCAAGAGCTGACTTGTTAGTTAAGATACTTGTGACTGAATGGGTCAAGCTGGTTTCTGGAATCAGGGAAATTTTGCAGTCTTCCATTCAGATGGTATGACAATTGGATGTTCTGATTGAAGGCTCATCAGGATGGAGTGAGTGTGGCAAGGAGGACCTTTAATTGTCGAGGTAAAGCTTAACACATGATGGAAGGAGTCATGCTTTGTGTGTGATCCACACCATTTGGAGATCTTTGGAAGTGAGCCTTTCACTCTTTCTGTCTTCAGACACATGTCCTCTGTCTGGCTTACCTGGGAGGATTCCCTTTCTATTTCCAATGAGCTTTTTCTCTTATTGAACTTCACCATCATTATAAGGTCTAGTATGAATCTCAGGATTTTAATGGAACAGATGTGTGGGTAGTTTGCCTCCTTTTCAGGAAGCCACGTTGACAGGAAGCCTTTTTAAAACTTTTTTTTAATTTAAAAATTAATTTTAATTTTAAATAAAATTATCTTCCTTGTGTTTTTGTTGTTTGAGGAGTTTACAAAATAAATATTCTGCTCATTTTTCTTTTTTTTTTTTTGGTGGGGTTGGGCAGGAAGGGCAAGAGTATCTCAATTGCCTCTTTTGTGAAATGTGTCTTCATTGGGAATTAGCTTGAAGTTTGTAGAGTATGTCACTTAGGACCATATCTTCTATCCCTCTCCCCACTTCCTTCCCACCCTGCCCCAACATTGCAACTGCCATTTTGGATTACTAATCAGTGTGGGTCTTGTGTTATTACACATTCTTCTTCTTCTTCGCATTTCAAAGTCAGAATTTGGCTGTCATTGTTATTTTGAAATTTGCCATTGAAATTTAACCAGTATTGTATAATTGCCAAAAGTAAGAAAGCAACAATTTATGCAGACGAGATATACTTTTGGAATATGTCATGCAGTGGATATGCTATGGCTTCAAAGGGGTTTTTAACATTAGCTGGAAAATGTATAGCAAATGCAGAAATTATTAATGAAGTTCTTTCTGCTCTTCAGCTCCCTGAAGACCTAACTGTAGTTCATTGCCCTGCCCACACAGGTGGCACTGACACTGCAAAGATACCACTGCAAAGTTAGTGGCCTTAAAAGGTCCTGAGTTAATTTTATCATTGGCAACTATTAATGATTTAATTTATCCCTTTCTTATAATGAAAAGGAAGTGGAAAAACATAAGCAAAAATTTAAGTTAAACTGATAAATGGAATATGGGTGTCATCTGAAGGAAAACTCCTTCTCCTTAGAAGTTTCCATCACCAAATTTGCCAATCCACACACAAAAAAGGTCACTTTGGTACTTTGGGAGAAATTGCACAAACAGGGTTTGGAATATTGGAGAGAGGATTGATTGACAACAAAGGCAGTTGGAAGGGGGAGGGGAGAGACTTGAGAGAGTGACAGTTACTCTCTGGAGGGGACTTTTTCCTGGACCTTGGAACTGGAGGGAGCTCTCTCTGCCTCTTGGGATAGAAACGACCTCTATTCCTGGGATTTTTCCCAACTATTGTCTCTACCTGGATTCCTGTGGATCGTGCCATAGAACAAAAGGATTTAAAGGGGGGCTGCTTGAACTCTAATGCCTGTCTTTAGGGGTATCATCCCAGAGAGACAGGCTAAACCAGCCCTGAAGATCAGAATCTCCTTTTCTCTTGCTGTCTACTACTAAAGACTTTGAACTTAAGAAAGCTAGCATAGATATCGTATAGAATAGGAAGAAGGAAAACCTTCATAAGCCTGGGAGCACTGAGCTCAGCCCAAGTCTGAAGAGACTTAAAACCACTCTGTGGTGTAGGTTTAAGGCAATACCTACTTCCCTCTATCCTGAATCCCTTCCCTTTAGGATTTGTTATTAAACCAACTTTAGTTAAATAAACGCAGTCAGAAAATCTTTGTAAGGGTGAAGACAGCCAGAAGGGAGAAAGGGTTTCTTGGGGGAGAAGGTTCTATGTAACCTCAAGTTACTCCAAATCTTGAGGTGCCTATCATTGCCTTCTCCCACACTGGGGCTACACAGGAGGAGACATCAGGGAAGTTCAGGCAATAAGCAAAGACCTAAACAAAAGCCTATCTCAAATTCCTTTGGTGTCTTTATTCTGTTCAAACTTCAACTGCCCCTCCATTTTCATCCTACTCTAGTGATTCAGAGAGAAAGCTGCCATAGCCTGTCAACAGAAGTGGTTTCTCTCTTGAGGCCCACTAGTCAAATTCCTCTTGACTAGAATCAACCAACATCTCCTAGGAGGAGCCCATTTTCTGTTGGAAACAACAAGCTATTCTATCTAGTTCTCTGCTAGATGGATAGCCAAGCAGGGAGAAACCACTGACTCCCTGATCAGTCCATTAGTATTGCTTTGAGGGTTAGCTAATCAACATTCTTGGCTAATCATAGTAACACCATCCCAGGGTTTCCCTTTCTGATTTACCCTTTGTAAGAGAGTTTTCTTATAGTACCCAGGGCAATGTGGACTCTGTTAAAAGAGTATTGATAGCCTCTGTATAACTACTATAGCTTCTAAAGTGTGTACAGCCTGCTCTACCTGCCAAGCATTCAACCAGCACTCATTTCATGGCAATGCTTTTGATGGGTGTGCTCTAGGTTACACATCTTTTGAACACCTGCAAATTGATTTTATCACTATGCCAAAGGTTTGAATGTATAAATTTTTTCTAGTCATAGTGGATCAACTGACCAGATGGCTGGAAGTATTTCCTACAACCTGGACCACAATGGCTTTTATTGCCAAGATGCTCTTAAAAGAGATTATTCTTCACTTTGGCCTGCCTACATTTATTATTTCAGATAGGGGAACTCATTTCACTTATTCAGTTTTATCCAAGATATATTCTTGTTTGGGGATAACTCCCTAATTCCCTAATGAATAAAGATCTCAAAACTATGATTAGCATATTGTGCATGGAAACACATTTAAAATGGCCTGAAATTCTCCCTCTGGCCCTATTTTATCTTAGAAGCAGGGCCAGGGGAGATCTATATATCTCACCATTTGGAATGCTTTTTGGACATCCCCCTCTGAAGGCTAAGCCTTTCTCTCCTGCATACTCATCATTGCTAGGGGGAGACACTTCTATTGCCTTATATATATATATACGACTTGCAAATCAAATTGTGAGAACTCCACAAATCCAGAGCTATTGTACAAGCAGGTCCTATAGACTTCTCGCTCCATGACCTACACCCACAAGACAAGGTGTATATAAAGAACTTCCACCACACTGGGGCAACTCAACCTGCTTGAGAAAGTCCATTTTAAGACCCGTTAACCACTCCAACAGCTATCAAAATTGGAGAAAAGGACTCTTGGATTCATTGTTCTCTTGTAAAGAGAATACTTTCTACTGACACTGAATGACTATATCCTGTCATGCTTATTGTACTTGCTGATTGTTTGTTTTAAGACTTCCTTTTGTTTGTTAAATTCACATATTGATCTAATCTAATATATTCTGTTACACTGTCACTTTAAGTTACTGTGATTTGACTATTAGCTATATGTTCTGTTACACTGTTTTTATTTGCACTCTTTAGTTGTACCTGGTATAGTTACCTATACCTGGACAGGAGATAAGCTGTTTTCTTTGTAAAAATCATTTGCACTCACACTGTGGATCATGGTCAAGTTAAAAAGGAAATAGATCTCATTTTGGGGAGAGAAACCTTTGTATTATGCCTCTCCTTGGGCAAACACAGTATGTCAATGATTGTGAACTATATAATTTTGATTTTTTTAATATTATTTTTGTTTTTCCTTGCATATGCAAGAGTGTTTGTGTTTTCTTTTTTTCTCTCTTATTTTTTGTACTTGAAGCACATAACCTGTATTAATGGTTTTTGATTTTGCACTAATACAAGTTTACAATAGCCATTAGCCCTAATATTAATGCATGTCCAAAAGCTTTAGATTTTGCCCAGTGATGGGCAAACTTTTTAAAGAGGGGGCCAAAGGAAAGGGAAAAAAAATTTTAGGTGGGCCAATATAATTTATTTAAAAAGTAACAATGATACACTTTACAAAATTCTCGTATTTTTTGTGACACTAAGCCCTATTCATGACTGAAAGATTATGAAGGAGAATGTGATGAATGAAACTCTGACTGCATTTCTAAGTTTCTCATAATTTGGTTCGAATTGGGATGCGCTTATTCTTAGAAGTTAAATGCTCATCTGTCAGTCTGTTTCTAAGGCAATTCTTTTGAAATTTCATTGTAGAAAACACCTGTTCGTGTGTGTGTGTGTGTGTGTGTGTGTGTGTGTGTGTGTGTGTGTGTGTGAAGCAAACATAGTAGTAACTTTCTGGGCATGAGATATCAGATTTGAGAAAGTGGATTTCAACAAGAACTTGTAGAACTCTAATTTTGGAACATTAAGAAACAACTGTTTGGGGGCAGCTGGGTAGCTCAGTGGATTGAGAGTCAGGCCTGGAGACAGGAGGTCCTAGGTTCAAATACAGCCTCAGACACTTCCCAGCTGTGTGACCCTGGGCAAGTCACTTGACTTCCATTGCCCACCCTTACCACTCTTCCACCTAGGAGCCAATACACAGAAGTTAAGGGTTTAAAAAAATGTAAAAAAGAAAAAAGGGAAAAAAAGAAACAACAGTTTGAGTTGAGTGTTACATTTTAATTCAATCAATTCAAGTTGCAAGTCCAGTTTCACTGTTTCACAGTTAACATTAAAAGGCATGCTAAAAGAAAAAGATGAAAAAATGAAAAAATAAAAAATGCATACTGAAAATTTCAGTCTTTTTCAATGACCTTGAAGTCTTCAAATCTTTGTTCAAATTCACCATGGAGTGTTCTCAAACTATCTTTGTAACTCTTAACCTTTTCCTTCATCACCAGGGCTATTGAATTCAACCTCAGGAAGTGAAACAAGTCATTTTTAGCAAACTGATTTGTGAATAGAACAAGTTGGAGTTTAAAACCTTTGAGATGGCCCCAGATATCATCGATAAATTGATTTTTGCCTTGCATCTTGACATTCCACTTGTTCATGTGGCACAGAAGATCCATAAAAAAAATGTAAAATCTGAAAGCCATGCAATATCTTCCAGGATTTTATACTCTATAGACCCCTGTTTCTCAAGAAAGAATGTCACTATTTCGTCTTTCAGCTGCCAAACTCACTCAAAGACGTGTCCTGTGCTAAGCCACCTTACTTCTGAGTAGTGCAATATATCAGAGTACTCAGATTGCATGGATTCTAGAAACTCCCGAAACTGTCTGTGAGCAAGCCCTCGAGATCGAATAGCATTAACCAGCTTCACAATAATGTCAAGCACAGGTTTCGTATCCAAAGCAGATTTACACAGGATGTCTTGATGTATGATGCAATGTAGAAATATAACATTGTTATCTGGATATTTTTCATTAAAGATCCCAACAAATCCAGATTTTTCTCTGTCACATTTCTCGCTCCATCTGTTGTTATAATACATATGCAACTTATAGGTATATTCAAAGTTGAAATTCCTTCCATAGATTCATGAAAAGTATCTGACCCTGTTGTAGTTCCCTTCAGTGACCTCATGCATGCTAGTTCCACAGAAGTTTTCATCAACACCTCTTATAAATAATAGCAACTGTGCAGTATCATTTATGTCAGAGCTTTCAACCATAGTAATTGAGCAGAATTTCAACTGGCCAATCTTTGATTCCAACTGTGATAATGTTTTTATCTATTGCTTCGATTCTAGAAGTCACTGTTTTCCGAGATAAGCTTATTGTTTCAAAATCTTTTCTTTTGTCAGGACATAAAATATCGCAAACTTTGAGTATTCAGTGTTTAACAAACTCTCCACCAGAGAGAGCTTTTTTACTTTTGGCAATATTGTATGCTACGACATAACTTGCATGTGTAGCTGCTTGCTGAGAACTATTTCCTTTCTTAAAAATACTTTGCTGACCTGATAGTTTTTTGCCTAAATATTCTGATTTTTTTTTACATTTATTAATATTCATTTTTAACATGGTTACATGATTCATGCTCCTCCTTTCCCCTTCAACCCCCCCCCCCCCCCCCCC
>NC_058132.1:11568496-11606036 GCF_016433145.1 Gracilinanus agilis | reverse complement strand
CGGTTAGGAAAGATCGAGCAGTGCTGCTCCTTACTCTATCACCATCTTAACCAGAAGTTCCCAGGACAATTTTAATAGTTGTAATTATCTCCTACCCAGGACTCAAATTCCCAACATCCCACTTTCCTTCTCATCTTACATGCTAACAAAGGGATGATATAAGTTTTGTGTAGCCTCTCTCTCTCTCTCTCTCTCTCTCTCTCTCTCTCTCTCTCTCTCTCTCTCTCTCTCTCTCTTCCCCTGATCAGGTGGCAGTTGCTGAAGGCAAGCTTTTGAGAAGGCAGGAGAATTTACATGGTCTTATTTTTGTTGAATGATTAATTTTTTATACTTCTATTTCCTTTTTCTTCTTTCTACTTCAAGTGATTATTAATAAACTTTACAAAGTTAGTACTTTGAGTTATTGATATTAATTTAAATCATATACTTATGGCAGACCACGAAGGTTTGATGACACCCTCAATCTCCTGATAATTTCCTTCACCTTCTACTATCTCTGAACTATCCCTCAGTCTGCTTTTAGTAGCTAATTCTGCAGTTCAGAGACCTTATTCTGCTCTAAGTTAGTAGAGGAGTTTAAAACAGATTAGCCACAGGCTATAGCAGTTCACCTGTTTGCTGCAAAGGAGGGTAAGTCCTAAATTTTTTCCCCTTTCTTTCCCCTTTAAACTAAAAACAGCTTAAATAAACTAGCTGTTTTTCCCCTTTGGGCAACAATTAGCCTGTGAAGTGGAATAGAGTAAATAGCCATAACTGAAACTAGATCAAAGCCCCCTACATGCTTGGGGAGACAGCCAAAAACCATTAACTACAAAAGCTACACAAGTTCCACTTCAGGAACTGCAGGGCACCCCTAAGTCTGTCAACACCCACTACCTCCTAAGCAACATCCTGTTTCCACATAGCACCAACCCGGAACCACAAACGTATATAATCTCTACCTTGACTATGCCCCCCCCAGAACTCTTTTGCTGAGCTTCCCCTAGCGTGCTAGAAATAAAGACTTCCTGTTGCTTGGATTGCATTGTCTCTGTGTGCTCCTTGGGTGGTCTTCCACTCAGACCCTAACACCTGCCCTCATGACTCCATCTGGAAAGACTTGCCTCAGGGGGAAAGCAATCCTGCTCCCAAAAGTTTCCTGCAGCCCAGAATTTCTTTTTCATTAAGGCCTTTCAAAACCCCAATAGTCTTTACTAGGGAGACCCACTTTCAAAACCACATAGAGTCTTTTTGCCCCAGGCCAACACAGAGAAGTGCCTTCCATGTGGCCTGAAAGTGGCTCCCTGAAAACACATTGTAGAAGCACGTGGTTCTGGCATTTTTACCCCTAGTTGGGAAAGGAAGGAAGGTTACTTTTCAAAATCTCTTAGCTAAAATTCAGGCTTTACTCTGAGAGCTTTACATACAAGAAAGTGTGCTTTATTTTGCCAAAAATAGAAAGCTTTTGCTTTCTCCTATTGTCCCTCCTAAATTTAGCCTCAAGCTAAGGCTTTTTGCCTGACCTCCACTCAAAAGCTAATGTGATTAGTGTGTGCCTGTACTTACAACAATTTTTTTTGTCTAAAGTCCTTAAAAAGTCCACACTTTAACTCTAACTCCTAGCTAGTGCATACTAGGCTAGCAATACCTACAGACAGGAAAAAATATAATTCCTGTCTGTAGGTGTTGCTAACCTTTGCAAGCATGGCCCACTCTGTGAAAGAGCAGTGCATTAACAAAGTTTTAGGATGTCTTTTCTTCCTGCCATTCCTGGATGCACTTGTCCTTGTGATTAGCTTGAGTAATCCTGAGATTCAAAGGAGAGATTCATCTCCCTACACCCCCTTGCCATTTTAGACTGCTCGGTCTCTGCAATACATCCAATATGGGGTTCCTCCACACTATGCCCAGTGTGGGTATGGGGAACCCCAAAAGTGTCACCAAAGGAATCTAGATGGATGATGATATTGGGGAGGGGAAGGAACCTTAAAGAGATTGGAGGTAAATTTCAGACTCCATTGCTGTTTCAGTTTGTTCTCCAAATAGTGAAGAAGTCTCTATAATACAGCTATCGGGATTAGAGAAAAGGACTCTTGAATTCAGTGCCTGTGTCCTGTTACATATATCATATTTGTTGATTGTTTGCTTTAAGATTTAATTCTGTTTTTTTAAGTTCACATATTAATCTAACTTATACTATTATTACATTGTCTTTATTTGTACCTCCCCCTATGATGGGACTGGAGAAACTATCATTATAAAAGTACATAAATAAATTGGACAAACGCTTTTCCATGGCAAAACCATAAGTCCTTATAGATGCTGGGTTTGTCTCCAGATCCAGTGAGGTCACGTGTTGCCTAAACGGCCTTTTGTTCCCTTTTGCCTTTGTTAATTGTCACATAGATGATGATGGAAGGACTCCATCAAACTGGTTACAACCTGTATTCAGCCCTTGGAGAATTTAATGACCTAAAAATTTCAAATTGATTTTAAGGGGCCTTCAAAATGATTTTTAGATATCTAGTAGCACCACTACCTCTGACTGATCATTTGCCTGTCTTTGAGTTGTTTGTAACAAGAAGTAAGGATCTATTTAGTAGTTGAAGTGAAGTGCAATGGCCCGATTGTATTGCCCACCTCCACATTTATAAAAATGTAATGGATGAGACACATAAAGATATGACTTTTATGGATGTTACAGTATCATATGGGAGATGGGAAGAGTTTCCTAGGGGGCATGGTATCTCTAGATGGCTTCTGAGAGGGAACATTTCCCAGGAAGCCTAGTGGTTTCTGGAAGGTTTTTATATTTGTAACTCTTCAGCTTACTCTACCCTTCCACCAAGAATGATCTAGATTCTTGGTGACATTTTAGACCCAAATGGCTTTCATCAGCAGTACAGAGGTTTGTTTTTCTGGGTTCTCCTGCCAAATTTTGAAATAATGGCAAAATAGGCTTTGTTAAAATATTTCGGCCAAGGTTGAAAGATTGGCTAGATCTGGAGAACTTGTGACAAGTATCCATAAGCTTCAAAGGCTTTTTTAAAAATGTCACACAGCAAGTCACATGAATCCTTTATAATAATGGGTTTGTTTGTTATTGCCATTCACTGGGCTTTTATGGTTTGGGAGATTTTGGAATTTCTTTGAATGTGCATTGGCTGCTATACCACTGTTTTGAAAAGCTGTTACTTGGTAAAAATAATTTGCACTCACACTGTGGATCATGGTCAAGTTAAAAAGTAAATGGATCTCATCTTTGGGTGAGAAACCTTTGTATTGCACCTCTCCTTGGCAAACACAGTGTGTCACTGATTGTGAATGATATATTTTTTATTTTTTAAAATTTTATTATTGTTTTTTCTTGTATATGCAACAGAGTATTTGAATTTTCTTTCCTCTCATTTTTTGTACTTGAAGCACATTACCAGTATTAAGTTTTTTGATTTTGCACTATTATAAGTTAACATCCATTAGCCTATTATTAATGCATACCCCAAAAGCTTTAGACTATGGAAACCTGTCACTGATTTAATATTATGGGACTTTGATTAATGATTGTGTCTAATCAGGAGAAGGGATCACAAAAGAGACATTACATAGTGCCACGAAGCACAAGGTCAAGGAAACCAACCAATCCCAATGGGATGGATGAGAATCTTCACTGAGAGAGGATTTGTTTTGTGGTTCAAGGAAGTGGCTCTTTCACAACATCAGATGCAGGATTTTCCCGTGCCAAATTCAGACAAAATACCTCTGTTTAGGTGCCATATTGGCTCTCCTATCCCTGAGAACAAAGGTAAAATGAGACCAGGGAATGGTATGTCCTGCCTGCTACAAAATCTAAGTCCCTTTTCTATCTTTCACACTGTGGCAATTTTCTGTAGTCTTGGCTTCTGATTGGGTAAGTGCATATTGGTGCAATGGTCCTACAGGCTTGTAGGACATAAATCACTTTATTAGGCCCTAATTCAAGGGCCTGTCATGGGCTTATTCTTGCTTACTCAGAATTTTTATATACTATTTAATTTTGACTTTTTTTCTTTTCTTCTTTTTTTATATTTTTAACTTCTTTTTAACAACTGATTCACATACTTCATATATCAGCCATGTATCCCTGGATGACCTGTGTGTTAGTCAAAACCCTCCTCAGAGGGGATTGTATTGTTGTCATAAAATTCTAGATTTATAAAAAAAATTTGTTTGAGTGTAATTTTTGGATAAGAAACTTGCTACCCCCCCACCCCATCCAGAAATTGAACTGTTTGGTGAAGACGTCATGGAGATGTTTGCAGAAACCTCACACTGCACCAAAAGATCCAGAATGAACTTTGGGATGTAGTGAAATTGACCCATGGGGGGTTCAACACATTTATTTTCAAGGTACACTCTTATGCCAAAGGGGACTGCCCCCTAATTAGATTTTTGTCAACACACCTAGCAGTCATTGGTTTTGTTCTCTTTCTCTTTTATTTCCCTCTTATCCCAATTATTGTAATTTCCCCTTAGAAAGTGTAATATTGTATGTACCTCTAGTTAAAGAAAGTTGATTATGTGTACTGATTCCAAGGGGAAACTAGGCATGTAAATCTGGGAGTTTCTACATGCTCATTTTCCAATGGAATCACAGGGGGGATTGTGTAATTATTATCTCCTATTCCAGGACTCCAATTCCCAGCATCCCACTTTCTTTCTCATGATATGTGCTGATGTAGGAAGGATATAAGTTTTATATAGCCCCGCCTCTCTCTCTCTCTCTCTCTCTCTCTCTCTCTCTCTCTCCTCCACTGATCAGGCGACGGCTAAAGACAGGCTTTTTGAGCAGGCAGGGTATAATAAGGGGTAAACAGGCTGATATTAGGGGAGCTGGTGGTACCAGTGAGTCACCTGGGCCAGGGAGCCTACAACTACAGTAACTGATGATTTGAGACAGCCAGGGATGTGTATGCCTGAGCTGTGATGTTGAGTCAGCCTCCCTGCTGTCTGTAGGCTCCTTTAAGGTGGAGAGGGAGGAGCCCCTCCCTGCTGGAGTGAAAGCAGTAACCAACAGGAAGTGAAGCTCTCACACTTCCTGAATAAAATGGATGCCTGGCCAATACTTCATCTGGAGACAGGTAGTTGCTATCTTCCTTCGCCTCAGCCCCTTTAGCACTGGATGATGTTATAAATAATTATAGAAGCTCACAGTATCAGATTAAGGGTTTATTTAAACACAGGAGGGAAAACTGAGAAAAGAGGGTTAGGGTCTGGAGAAGCTGTTGCTAAGGGTGACTGGCCAGTGTTGGCAGAGGGCCTCACAAGGTAAGATCAGGCTGAGGGAACCAGCCCCTCAGCCAGGGATAATTTCCACTGCCCTGATGTTAAGTAGTCCACCAGCTAGACAGATAAGGTTGATGATTAGGTTTAGGGGTGTCCCTGTTGCTAGGCTGGCCTAATCTAATTTCCTACCCATGATCCTCCTCCCTCAACCCAGGGCCCCAAGGGAAGTCCAGGGGTAGCTGGGTGTCTGGGTATGGTCAAGGAAATCAGAAGCTCCAGATTGGTTCTCCAGGGGTATTTATAGGCCCAGCTCCAACAGTCAGGTCTTGAGACTGGGACTTGCTGGGCCAAAGTTCCATTCTCCTAAGTGCCAAGATTGCTTAGGGTAATTTTGCAAATGCAAGAGATTTTGCATAAATCCTGCATTACAAGGGGAACTTACTCACGTGTTCTCAGTTTTGTTGGATCATTAGGTTTTTATACTTCTATTTCCTTTTTACTACTTCTACTTCAAACGATTATTAATTAACTTTATTAAAATAGTACTTAGAGTTATTGATATTAATTTAAATCAGTAACCTTTATTTTGCTAGATTTCTTCTTGTTCTTTTGTTCTGTTGCAGAAAATTCATTCAGAATCCCTGGAGCCCCAACTCAGTCATTTCTGAGGGCGCCAAAACCTAGACCAGGTTAACCTATGGCTAGAACCTGAGGGAGCCCCTGGAAGATATCAGTACAAGGAAATGTATAGCCAAATGGGAAGGACTTCACCAAGTCTCTGAAGACTACTGAACTGGGTTAAGTATCCTTTTTGCTCTCCTTTTTATTGCATTTTAGATTTTTACCTGAGCCAGATGCAGAAGCTGGCCTCCCCGAGTGTTCTAGTGGCAAGGTCCCTTTTAGGATTGGCAAAAAGTTTGTCCTCTAATTAGAAGAGGAATATTTCAACTGTGTTTTATTTTGCTAGGAGGTTTAATATCATATCTGTCCATTTGCGTATTTTTAACAGAATTTCTAGAGGGCTTTTCTAAGTTTGCATAACTTATATGTTCAATATCTACGTAGAATTAAAGAATGTCATTATTTCTCAAGGTGATTTCAGGAGCACTTAGGAAGGAACAGAGGAGCCTGATAATTTTTATGGATATGAGAATTAACAACAGGAGATGGTTACATTCAATCCTAAACATGTTTGGGAAGAACTGCCATTTGAGGTTAAATTGTATGGAATGCAATTGGAAGAAATGCTATGAAAAAAACTGGCTGGTGATGCAAGCAGTCTAATAGGTGCTTTCTGGTAAGGGCAGGTATTGCTCTGAATCATGGGAAAGCTGAGAGGGTGCTTGGCTGCAGTCCCTAGAAAGAAACTTCAGTTGCAGACCTGGCTGTGTGTCATTGTTTACTTAGACCAGTCATTAATTAATGTTCCTAATTGGGGGAGCATCTCCTCAGTTAAAAGTGTGTAGGAGGCTTAATTGTTGCCTAAAAGAAACACCCAGGATTCCAAAGAAGCAGCAAGCACTCGTTGTAAGCAATGCAATGGAAAGGGGAATTTAATACCTCAGCATCTGGGTAGAAAATGGTTCGCAAAGACCCCCACCCAGTGTGATCAAGAGTAGCAGAGGCAGGTTTGCAGCAACAGCAACAGCAGACACGGGAACAGCAACAGTAGGAGGAGAAGTAGCAAGGGCAGCAGAGGCTTTTAAAACTAATCTGTCTTTTTGTCTATTAAAAAAATTGCTCTACCAACTTAAGAGAGGTACAAGGGTTCTAAACAACTGACTTTTGGTCGCCACAATGTAAAATTTAAATTAGTATTCAATAACTCCAGGTATTATATTTTATAAAGTTTATTAATAATCACTTGAAGTAAAAAGAAAATAAACTAAAAGAAATAGAAGTTCAAAGATAATTATCCTATAAAAAGCAAACCCACACGTGTAGATTCTCCTAGCTGGCATAAAGCCGCATCTTCAGCCATGATCACAAGGAGAAAAGTTAGGGGCGGGGTCACACACAAACTTTATCTCAAAAACGTAAAGATGTAACATGAGACAGAAAGTGGGAGAATAGGATTTAGAGTTCTGAGAACAAATCCTAATTATACAATACAAAATAACCCCACATAAGTGATCAGCATTTTTATATATTTCCAAAAAAATCAGCAGCAAGAGTTAGAGAAACTCCATTTAAAATCATTCTAAGACAATATAAAATATTAAGACAATATTTTTTCCAAGACAAACTCAAGAATTAAATGAACACAACTACAAAACATCTTTCTCACACACAAAAAAAAACTACTTCTAAACAACTGGAAAAATATTAATTGCTCATGGGTAGGATGAGTTGTTGATATAATAAAAATGGCAATCCTACCCAAATTAATTTGCTTATTCAGTACCATTACTATCAAACTACCAAAAACCTTTTTTTAAAGAATTGGAAAAAATTATTATAAAGTTCATCTGGAAGAACAAAAGATCAAGAATATCAAAGGAACTTATAAAAAGATGTGAAGGATGGGGGCCTAGCAGTACCAGATCTTAAATTATACTAAAAAACACTAATCATCAAAACAATACGGTACTGGGTAAGAAAAAGAAGGGTGAATCAATGGAACAGACTAGGCATAAATGACCTCAGCAAGCTACTTGTTCAATAAACCAAAAAATACCAGCTTTTGGGACAAGAACTCACTATTTGACAATAACTGCTAGGAAAATTGGAAAACAGTATGGGAAAAATTAGGTTGAGATTAATTTCTCACACCTTATAAGATAAGTTCTCAATGGCTATATGATTTAGACATGAAGAGTGATATAAGCAAAATCAGAGGAATGTGAAATAGTATACTTGTCAGATCTATGGGAAAGGAAGGAAATTTAAAACCAAACAAGAGACAGGGAACATTATAAAATGTAAAATGAATAATTTTGATTATATTAAATTAAAAAGTCTACATCAGTTGTCAAGTCTTTCCAGGTTTTTCAGAGCTCCTGCTTCTCCTCATTAATGATAAAATAATAGGATTCCATTATAATCAGATACCATCATTTGCAGTCATTTCCCAATTGATTAGTTTCCTCTTGATTTCCAAGATTTTTGTGGTCCCAAAAAGAGTCCCTTTTAAGTGTTTTGTATTTTTAATATATATGTCTTTTTCTTTTATGTTTTTTTAAGCCTTTTGGATATAGTTCCAAATTGCCTTTTCCAGAATGGTTGAATTAGTTCACAACAATCCCAAAAGTTCATTCTTCTTCAATCTTCACATCTCCTTCACGTTTTGCACTTTCCTTTTCTGTCATAACAACCAATCTAATAGATGTGGGCTGGTCCCTCAGACTTATTATTTGTACTTCTCCAAATGAGAGTGATCATCCTCCTCCTAAGAAAAACACATCAACTTGAGCGCAGTCATTAGATTTTGTTGCACTATGAATCCTCTGACATGAATTAAGAGATGATCTCTGGCTGAAAGCTTTCCTATAGGGAACCCATATAGAATTGATCTGTTCAGAAGACATTTTCTCCTCCTGAAAAAGCTCTGGATTCTCCATTTCAATGTCTTTCTTCACTCGTGAGAGGAATAAGATTTCTTTCCAAAAGGAATTCTCGCTTGGGAATAAGAGATGAGTATTGCCTGAAGGCCTTATCACACTGATCACATTCCTAAAGTTTCTCTCTAGTGTGGATCTTCTTATGTTAAATAAGCTAAGACTAGCAATTATAAGCTGAGCCTCACTTATGAGGTTTTTCTCCAGTGGGGACTTTCTGACATGAAGCAACTGTGGAGCATTATGAGAAAGGCTATCCGAATTTATTACATTCATAAGATTTCTCTTCAGTGTGGTTTCTCTGATGTATAACAAGATAACGCCTCCGTGTGAAAGCCTTTCCACACTGTGTACATTCATAAGGTTTCTCTCCAGTGTGGATTCTCTGATGCGCAGCAAGAGAGCTACTCTGCGTGAAAGGCTTTCCACATTCTGTACATTCATAAGGTTTCTTCCCAGTGTGGATTCTCTGATGTGCAGCAAGAGAGCTACTCTCTGTGAAAGCCTTTCCACATTGTGTACATTCATAAGGTTTCTCTCCCGTGTGGATTCTCTGATGTTTAACAAGACTACTCTTCACTGTGAAAGTCTTTCCACACTGTGTACATTCATAAGGTTTCTCTCCAGAGTGGATTCTCTGATGTGCAGCAAGACTTGCCCTGTGTATGAAAGTCTTTCCACACTGTGTACATTCATAAGGTTTCTCTCCAGTGTGGATCCACTGATGTGCAGCAAGATGGCCCCTCTGTGTGAAAAGCTTTCCACACTGTTTACATTCATAAGGTTTCTCTCCAGTGTGAATTCTCTGATGTGCAGCAAGATGGCCCCTCCATGTAAAAGGCTTTCCACACTGTGCACATTCATAAGGTTTTTCTCCAGTATGGATTCTCTGATGTGCAGCAAGATCGCCCCTCCATGTGAAAGGTTTACCACACTGCGTACATTCATAAGGTTTCTCTCCAGAGTGGATTCGCTGATGTTTATCAAGATTACCCCTCTGTGTGAAAGCCTTTCCACACTGTGTACATTCATAAGGTTTCTCTCCAGTGTGAATTCTCTGATGTGCAGCAAGCTTACCCCTCTCTGTGAAAGCTTTTCCACATTGTGTACATTCATAAGGTTTCTCTCCAGTGTGGATTCTCTGATGTCTAACAAGATTACCCCTCTGTGTGAAAGCCTTTCCACATTCTTTACACTGATAAGGTCTCTCTCCAGAGTGCATTATTTCATATGAACCAAACTCAGAGTTCTGACTGAAAGTTCTTCCACCTTTACTACTCACAGAAAGCATCTCTACATGTTTACTTTTTCGATGTCCTGTAAGGTCTAAACTCAAGCCATAGGGGACTCTCCCTAGGTTATCTTGATACATGGACATTTCAGTAGCCTTCTCATGCGACTGATTAAATCCAACTTCTTCAGGAAAGCATTCGGTGTATTCACTATCGAGACAACAGTCATCGTCTGAGGTGAATTTCTTATACTTATTTAGGACTGAATCTTGGCTGAATTTCTCTGCAACTTCATCAAATTCACAGTCACTCTTTGGATTTTTATTTACCTTGATATTAGAGTCACAGATTTCTCTCAAAATGAAGTCACAGGGACCCTTATTCATGCCTCTTGGAGAGCCAGATCCTTCCACAGAAAGGCTCAGCTTTGTAGACATCGCCTTTGCTTCAAAATTAGTCTCTGCCTCTGAAGAAAAAAATGATATAAGTACAAAACAAAAGGGGACATACAAACATGCCGAATATAAGTTCTTTCCTTTAATGGCATTAAGTAAACTAATTTTTACTCTATTTCCCAAGGCGAAAAGGAGTTTTCAAACTTAAATGAGCGGAACCAGACTTTAGATACACCATTTGGTCATCACTGCAAGATGAAAGATTTTAGAAATGCTTTCCCATATAATAAAAATAAAACTTCACAATGAATCTGTGATACAGATAAGACCAAGACTCATCATATTTCACAACTCATGTCATATGTAAAGAATGGAGAAGTGGCCTGACCAACTTCCTTGCAAGTAGACTACAACTCAAACCCTTGTGCTTAAGCATGCTTTGTTCACAGTATAAAACAATCTTTGTCCATTGCCCTTTCTGTCTTTCCTTTCAAAGTCATTCATTGATTAATCTTATAATTTTGTCAATCTTAGGCAACCTTCCAGATATTTCATTCCCATCATTTTGGATGCACTATGACATGGTCATTCTGGGTAAATTTTATATGCTCAGCTGAGAAACAACTTCACTCTTTTTAACTCTCATTTAGAAATTTTCAAAGGGCAATATAAGTTTTCTTCTTTTCTTTACAGATATTATGCCATTCAGGGCAGACATACTAAATATTCATCTTATTTTACATCTAACATATTATTATGTCTCCTACTCTACACTGAGTCCATCATGCATCAGTCAGGAAATGAACAGTTGGTCAGGGTTGGTCCGCCAGATCCCAAGTCTAGCCCTTCCTTCACTACAACAGATAAGTCTTTTGGGGGTAACAGCCGTTATAAACCTGCTTTCACCTCACTCCCATGGACAGGAGATCTTTGTGCCTTTTTTTCTCTAGCAGTTATGGTGATTACCCTCATGAATAATAATCATATAAAGCTACAACCTCAAAATAAAATTTGAGAACAATAAGTGCATCAAAATCATATGCATTTTATGAAAATAATGATAACTATGAACTTCTTTAATTAGTAGAGCACATAAAGCAGCTATTTTAAAATACTTATTGCCTTCCTTTTCATTCCTAACACCATGCCAGGAATTTGAGGGAAGAATGAAGGAGGAATAAGGATAAACTTGCTAGGGTAGGCAGAATTAGAGATTGTGGGATAGTTTTATACTTCTTTTTAAATTTCATATCCATATTATTTATTTTTTGAAGTGAATAATTAATATAAAACCACAACTTCCAAACAAAAACACAAATAAACAAGTGAAAAATTGTATGCTCTCATCTGCATTCCAACTCCAACAGTTCTTTCTCAGGAGGCATCCTTCAAAATTGTACTGGATAATTGTATTGCTGAGAGTAGCCAAAACTGTCACAGTTGAACATTCCATAACATTACTGTTATAGTGTATAATGTTCTCCCGGTTCTGCTTATTTACCTCTGCATCTGCTCATGGAGGTCATCCCAATACTTTCTGAAGCCATCCTGTTCATCATTTCTTACAACATAGTATTACATTACTCTCATATACAACAATTTGTTCAGCCATTTGTCAACTGATAGACATCCCTTTGATTTCCAATATTGTCCTTCAAGTAGGTTCTTTCCCTTTTTTTCTCATCTCTTTGGGGCACAAACTTAGTAGTGTTATTACTGGATCAAAATCTGCCTATAGTTTTCTTTCTCTGTTTTTCTTCCTCCTGGCTCATCCATCAGCATCCTATTTACATCACACTAAAAAACTTTATAGGACTGCTTTTCCTATTTTGCAAAACCATTTAAATAGTAATTAGATTAATGCTCTATTTTGTTTGCCCTTTTTTCCTTTGAAAACAAACTTCTAGTCTTATTTATTATTAGTTCAAAAGTTCTTTTACTTTCAATTTTATTCATTTCCATTTGATTTTTTTGATTTCTAATTTCATCTTTACTTGGATTTTTAATTCATTCTTCATTATTTCACTCTATGTTATTAATATAAGTATTCATGGACATAAATTTTCCCTCAAGCACTGCTTTGGTTACATCCCACAACTTTTGATATGTTGTCTCCTTACTGTCATTCCTTTTATGACATCATTGATTGCTTCCATCATTTGTTCATTGACCCATCCCTTTTGACCAATTAGATTATTCAGTTTCCAATTAATTTTAAACTTTTCTTTTGTAAGAAGGAAAATGGGTTGCAAATAGGTAAAAGAGACTGATGATATTGAATTCTGGAACAGTGGGAAAGGTTAAAGTTGGACACCAGCAGTTACTGGGGGCTCTTAGACTTCCTGTTGCTGGGACTGTCTGGAGCTGGAATTTCCTCTCTATCTTTGTGATCTGAGGAGGTTTTGCTTTCTGATCCCCCAAAGCTGAAAATACCAAATCTGGTTTTCCTGTCTGAAGAAACTCTTTATTGCTTGAGATTCAACAGTGTTTCCAGCATACAGAAAGTGTTCCCAATTGCTCTGAAGATCTGTGATCGGCTAACCTGTACAAACTTTCTGTGGTGGGGAGGCCAGAAACCAACTAAGTCCTAACCCTACCAGGGTTGAACTCTGATATAAAGGGTTCACCATGAATCTACTCAGAAGACTTATTTATCTTGCAAAAGTAATCAGGGAGGATTAAAGAGAGTCAGGTTAGCCAGATAACCCTGGGAATTTAGAGTCAGGTTGAAGGCAAAAGAAGAAATCTCCATGTGGAGATCTTAGAGAGTAGATGATGAGCTAGAACCCTTAGAGTGATGGAATCCTAATTCCTTAATCTTTCTCTTCATATTATAGTGTTTCCAACAATAAATTCCTAAACTTTAAAAAAAATTCTCTCTGGGAGCTTGAGCAACACACTCCTCACACTGAAGCAGGTTTATAGGCCTCCCTCACCATGAGGTATCAAGGAACGAGCTTAACTCTAGTATCTATTATCAACATCATCCATCAAGGATCTACATATTTCACTTTCCATTAATTCTTATTAACAATATTTTCATTGGATTATGATCTGAAAAGGTTGCGATTATTACTTCTGCTTTTTTGCATTTCATTCTGATGTTTCTATGCCATGGCACATGGTCTTTTGCATAATTTCCACGTACACCTGAATAGGAGATATATTGCTTTTCCATTTAATTCCGTTTGCTCCAGATACCTAATAAATATAACTTGTCTAAAATTTCATACACTTCCTTAATTCCTTTCTTGTTTATTTTTTGGTGAGAGTTCTGATAAAGAAAGGTTCAGATCCCCTACAAGTATAGTTTTATTAGCAATTTCCACCTTATTCTCCTTTAGATTCTACTTTTAAAATCTGGAGGCTTTATCAGCTGGTGCATATATGTTAAGAACTAATGTGGTCTTATTATGTAGACTACCTTTTTTATCAAGATGTAATTATCAACCTTATCTCTTTTAATCAGATCTATTTTTGCTCTAGGTTTGTCTCACATCATAACTGCTACTCCTGCTTTTCTTACTTAAGTTGAAGTCCAATAGTTTCTTCCTCCATCGCCTTCCCTTTATTCTCTTGTATCCCTACCTTCAAGGAGTGAGCATGGGAGGCACTAATGAAGGCTCAATAAGGGTGCAGGTTCTTTTGCCCAGTTATGGGATATGAAGCAGCATGTAAAGGAAGGATTTTCTGCATCCCCCTTTGCCCAGTCTCCCATCTAATTCCTCTTTGTCCCCAGAAATAGACTCTTTCTACCTATCTTTCAAGTTGTTTTCCTCAGGAGTTTCACCTTAGTCACCTTACTCTGATCCTTGTTCATTCTGTGGCTCTAGAATTCTAGAACTCTTTTAAGGTTTGTTTGAGATTCTCAGGATCCAGCTTTGGATTCTACTCTGCTCCTTCTTGGCACTCCCTCTCCCATTAATACTTTTTAACAAAAAATTCTCTCTAAATACCACTCATGTCAAATGGAAAAGGGTTGCCTTCACAAGAAGAATGTCTTCAATGGACATCTGTAAGGAAAATCTGCCTTGGTATTAACAGAGAAATTGCACACAAAATTCAGGTCTGCTTAGAAGGTCGACTAGATGACTTTTCTGATTAAATTCAGGAATGTAAATCTGTAACATTGTTTTAAGTTTTCAACTAAAGCTACCTAAAATAGAAGAGAGACAATTTCAGGGGCAAGAAAGAAAAGTTCCAGCTTCCCATCACAAAATTCAAACTTTTTTTTTTAAAATAAAACCAGGCAGGAGAAACCTATGCAGAGATCAGCAGTTTTGCTTTTTTTAATCATTGACAAAGGCTTAAAATCCTGTGGAATCCATGGAATGAAGACATTCCCTTAATGGCAGATTCAGAGTTAACGTAAGAAATGGTCCTTACCCACAAAGAGTAGATTTTGCACATTCTCCAGCATGACCTCCCTGTACAGCTCTTTCTGAGAAGGGTCCAACAGGCACCACTCCTCCTGGGTGAAGTCCACAGCCACATCCTTGAATGTTATTGATCCCTAAACCAGCAAAAGTCACAAGATTTAGAGCTGAGCCTGTAGAATTCATCCAATCCAGTCCTCATCAACTAACTTGAGAAACTGAAGCACACAAACTCTTCACCTTGAAGAATGTCAAGAGCCAGCTCTGGACACTAGTAATTCAGAGCCCAATGGGATACTGACAAAGACATTTTGTGTCTGAAGTGAGAATCATGTTGGAAGGGTAAAGATTGTAGGTGTCTGACTCTGAAATTCTTTTCCCTATAGAATTAGGGAGAGGATATGTGTACTCTGAGGGAGGTAAGAGATTCTGAAGAGAGAAGGTGATCTGAAATCCCTCCTCATCACAACTCTCAGAATTCATTTAGTAAGAACATTTTTTTTAAATTAGTGAGAAGGAAGTAATTACTGAGTATTCTGGGAAAAAATATTACCTATAAGGAGGGAAAAACGAAAAAGGAATTCTCTACTTAATTTCCTAAAAGGCTGAAAGACTCTTATCTAGCTGAAAGCATAAGGAGGATTCCAGAGTTATATGGGATCAGACTCTGATTCTAGCTAAGTGAAGAACAGTCTTTTGTTGTTATAGTGAGCATTTGGCAAAACACTGGGTATGATGTGCCAAGACATCCTGTTTTTGCCTCATGATAAATGTCATTTCTTACTAGAAAATATCCAGTCATTTTATATTTAGTTACAGAAGATTAAATTGATGAGTAAAGACAGGGATGTTCATCTTATAAAAAGATAATATTTGATTAATTGAGGTTGGGGCCTGAGCTTATTCATAATAAAGACATTGACTGCAATGACTGAAATTCTCAAGAGGCAGAATTTCTTCATTTTTAATTAATTTATGAATCAACTGGTCATTTAATGTGGTCAGTTCAACCTCTCCACAATATAAAGAAAGAAAAAAGGCAATTCCGCTAGCACTGGTATTTTCTCTTTATCTCTCTCTCTTACAATCTATCTATCTATCTATCTATCTATCTATCTATCTATCTATCCATCTATCCATCTATCCACATATAGAGGTGGTATTGATACACAAACACCTTAAGTCACAAGCAATCTGAGATACCAGCCTTCATAATCGGGATTTTTTGCTTTAACTCATGAGTGGATATTTCAATCACAAGCTTCCCACTGTGGGAGAAGCCCAAGGGTGGATGAAGTAATCAGTACAAGTGAGATAAAGGAAAGGATGAGGATTTGGGAGAAAATTAAACAGTTTATTCAAAAGACATACCCAGAAAAAGTTGCAACAGGTCCTGCATTGGAGCTGTGTAATGACACTTGTTTCACACATTATTGAAACGTTCTGAAAGGGAGGAAGAAACAAATGTAAGGGTTAAATTAAGGAGTTCGACAAAGTGAGGAGAGCAGCTTAACAGAAACTTTTTTTAATTTAAGAAAGAAGTTCAGATAGATAGAAAAAAGTGAGATTATTAATCTTATACCCCAGTGATTCCCAAATTGGGCACCACTGCCCCCTGGCGAGTGCTACAGCGATCCAGAGGGGCGGTGATAGCCATAGGTGCATTTATCTTTCCTATTAATTGCTATTAAAATTTAAAAAAAAAATGAATTTCCAGGGGCGCCAAGCAATATTTTTTCTGGAAAGGGGGCGGTAGGCCAAAAAAGTTTGGGAACCACTCTTATACCCTATAAATATACCTAAAATTTCCTAAAACTACCTTTAACTGTCTTCTGAGGACAGGTTCTTCTGCCTGGCATGCCAGGTCTATCTAACCTATTCTATCTCTAAATTATTCACTAACTACGTAACTCCCTAAAATAATAGACAGCCACCACTCACTCACTTCTTCAATCTGTTTTCTATAATAGCCCTTTGCCTCTGAGACAGACTTCCTGCTCTCTCGAGATGCCAGAGGAAAAAGATCTCCAACTGTCAGCAGCTGCTTCCTTTATCTCCTTACTGACCAACTGTCCCAGCTAACTTCCTGTCAGGGGCCAGGAACTTCCTACTTCCTCTCCTCAGGCCTGGTCTCCCTGGTAACAGAATCTTTAGCTCTGGCTCACTGACTCCTGTCAGTTCTGATCTACTAAGAAACCTGCTCTCCAGCCCCTGAAGGACACAGAGGGAGAGATTAAAAAAATCCTTTTAACACAAACTTCAATGGAAAGAAGAAACAGCCTCTAAGTGAAATCGAGGAAAGTGTGTCAAAACAGCCAAAATTCAATAAAGAAAATGACGATAATTAAGTAAAAAAAAGAGCAGCTAAATTCAGCAATACATATCACAAGTAATGTGTAAAGTCAATTTTGCATTTAAATGTAGCATTACATGTGTAGAGAGTAAATTGGTTATAAGGGATAAAAATTAAAGGTTGGACTAAATTTATGTGAAATGTGGTCACTAAAATTATTACTCCAGTCAGAATGACTTTTTATGGTAGTTTATTTATAAAAGGAGAAAGACTGAAAGCAAGGAAAGAGAGATAAATGCTCCAGACTGGTCTGAAGTAGGCAGGGCTTCAAAGGCCCCAACAAAAGGGCCCAGGAGGTAACTTAAACAAGGGTTTTTACTACTAGACCTCCTCCAAGATGAGGGGTCTCTCTGAAAAAGCCAGGAAAGGGAATCAGCCTTTTTCACTCACCCACGTGGTCCAAGTCCTAAAGGAAAATTGAAGAGCAGTCTGAGTTCCCAAGCCAGAGCTCCTTCAAGGTCAAATTTGAAGGTGAAAGATGTATTAAGCGATAGCACACGAAATGAAAACCTTTCCCACCAGCATCTTCATCTGTCCTTGAAGGTAAATAACATTTCAAAAGCAAGTTTATTTCTTTACATTCTTATTATCTATAAATATATTTATTTTATGTATAATGTACATTTCTGTTTTAAAAACAATAAACTCTGTGTGGTTTTGGGGGACAGAACATATTAATTCTCAGATTCATCAATAACCACTGAGGAAGAGGACTTAGGAGACCTCAACTCGCCCCCTCAATACTTCTTCATAAGAAAAGCAGGTCCTCTTCCATACAAGGAAGTTGTATCAGTTCAAGCTTTCCCCAGCCTGGTGGCTGGTCCAGCACACATTCAAAACGGGTCCAAGTAGGGCTTGCCAGTCCTACCCTTAATCCATTTATCACAACAATAAAAGGGAGGCTCTGCCCTAGTTCTACAATGTCCCTGGAAGGGCACAGCAAGTCTGGAGTTTCCACCTTGGCCAGGCTAAAGGGATATTTATTCCACAAAAATATCACAATTTAACACTAATTTTCAAAAAGTTTATTTATGAAAAACAAAGGATCTAAGCCAAGCCCTGCAACTATGCAAACCTGGGGAACACGGCTCAGGAGAAGACGGTAAGAGGCAGACTGAGGAATAACTGGCTGGCGGCCCGAATAACTGGCTGGCGGCCCGTAGCTCCCAGCACCTAGGCAATGGCTGGCAGTCGCCACGCAGACCAGAGCTGAGCTGTGAGCAGGGGCAAAGAGCCAGCAGGACCCTCACAGCCAGAATCGGGGCTGCCCCCATAGATGCCAGCATGTGGAGCTGTAGGCCGCTCCTCTCTCCAACACCACCCCCTCACCTAAGCCAAGGCTGGGCCACGAGAGGCCAATCTTACCCCAAGCCAGGCAGTGGGCAGAGCAGGGGCAGGAACGGCCACGACAAAGGGACAAACAGAGAGACTGACCTGCTCTGTTCTCTATTTTAGAACTAAAAAGGCTTATAAAAAGGTTCTAGTGGTTGCTACATGAATAAGAGAGGAAAGACAGACAGACAGACATGGAAGTCTCTTCTCAAACAAGCCACATGAGTGCTCAGGGCTCTCTCAGCCACCGTCCTATCACCTCTGCATCCAAGGGAATTAAAAAAACACTTCCTGGAAGCCCTTCCTAAACCTCCTCCTTTAGTCCCGGGTCAGTCGCCTTTCCTTTCCAGGTCACTGGCCCAGCTCCCTTCTCCTGGAACCTCCCTCTGTAGCGCTCTCAGGGACACACATGATTTCTGGGGGGAGGCTTCCTTTTACACATGAGAAAGAGAAAAAATGGAAGAGCTTCAATATGGTCAAATGGCAAATATGCCTAAATGGAAAGAGGATATCTGTAAGCCTTAAAAAGTGTTATCAATTATCGTAGCAGCCAGAGGTCCACACAGAGGGTGCATGGGAAGCTGTCAAAGAAATTTTAAAAACAAGGGGTGAAAAAAGAGGATAAAACTAAGAGAAATGGGAAAAGAGGTAAAATCTATCACATAAAGAAACACTTGCAGTAGAAGGGGAGAAGACCAAAAAAATGGAAGGGAGGAAGAGGCTGGTGATAGGTAATATTCACACCTCACCTTCCCTGGAACTGGTTCAGAGAGGGAAGAACAGGCAGACCCATCGGGGGACAGAACTGTCTCTTGTCCTATAGAGAAGTACAAGGTAATAAGAAATGGGAGTTGGAGGGGAGGGAGAATTTACGGGACGTTCAAAAGGCCCTCTAGTAAAAAGGGGGATAAGGAGGGGGTGAGGGGAGTAATACAAAGGAGGGAAAAGGGGGGAGACTGACAAAGTGAAACACTAGAGGGGAGGGAAAGAGTGAAAGGAGGAAGACAAAATGGAGGGGAATACACAGACATGATCATGACTATGAATGTGAATGGGCTGAACTCACCCATAAAAAGGAAGCAAAGAGCAGAATAAATTAAAAGGCAGAATCCCACAATATGTTGTCCACAAGATACAAGTTTGAGGCAGGTAGATACACTCAGGGTAAAGGTAGGAGGCTGCAGCAGAATCTATTGAACTAAGAAGGCAGGAGGAGCAATCATGATCTCAGACAAGCTAAAGTAAAAATAGATTTGACTAAAACAGATAAGGAAAGCAATTATATCTTGAAAAAATAAATAATGAAGAAATATCTGGGAGACAGCTGGGTAGCTCAGTGGATTGAGAGCCAGGCCTAGAGAGGGGAGGTTCTCAGTTCAAATCTGGCCACAGACACTTCCTAGTTGTGTGACTCACTAGGCAAGCTCTGGGAGCCATCAAAATTCACACTGTATGACAGTCACATATGGGTCCTAAAGCCTGCAGAGCAGGTCAAAGGGAGGATGGATGTACCCACTCAGTCTCTTATGTGTGACGTATCTCTTACTAGCACACTCTATTATTGGAACTATAAGGATCAATAACCCTACTCAGCTCCAGGAAAATACAGAAAAGCAGTAAAGGCTGTTACTAGAGCCTTAACAGATCCCCTACAGACTCCTAGGAAAATCCCACCTTTACACATAATAATACAGAAATTCCCTCTAAAAGTCACTTCATAACAAGCCAGCAATTAGTAAGTTAATATTAAAGATTTTAAATCTCCAACAAAACTGCACCTGGACTTTTCACTCCCATGAACAGAGGCTTGCAGGTCTCCTTCCAGCCTCCCTGATCTCTGATCCAGAATGTTAGCACAGGGAGGACAATGGTTGAAATATGGAGAAATTGCCTTCAAAGGCTAGTACATCCCTGAACTGTTTTCTCCACCCCAGAGCCCAGGAGACATGTTAACTTACCTTTGAAAAATATTGAATAATAAAAGGCTGTTATTGAAATGATATTTGGACCGGGTTAGGGTTATTGTATCTTTTGAAATCTGATTAACTGAGTAATTGAAATAGAGTAAAGAATAATTATTCTTAGATTAGTATACTATTATATTTAGCTGAAATGTATGTTCTGAAACTCATGGATGGGTGGAAAGTACAAATTCCAGCCCAGTTAATCCATGATGAAAATTTCTTGCCAAACCTTTGCATCTTTTGTTTAATCTGAAAAGAATAACTATGGAATGTCAATCAAATGATTCTGTAACTCAATAAAAGTTAATATATGACTTAATCCATTATCTCCAAGAAAAGATATATGTTGAAAATGAAAATTCATGCCAACCTGTATGTAATCTTAAGAAAAGGGTACGAAAAATAAAGCCAGTCCGAGGCTGACCAGAACAAGTCTTTGGGATACATGACTGAAACTCTGATTTCATTCAGCTCAATATGCCAAAGCTATCCCACCTCCTAGATATCTGGACTGGGAGCAGGCCTCCCACAGGCAAGTCACTTAACGCCCTTTGCCCAGTCCTTAAAGGTTTTAAAAAATATATATAAGAAAGAAATATCAGTACTCGACATATATGCACCAAATGGTACAACATCCACATTTTTAAAGGAGCTTAAGGAGGAAACAGATACTAAAACCATATTAAGTGAGGGACCTCAACCTTATCCCCATGGGAACTAAATATATTGGACCAAAAAACGAGCAAGAAGTGAGGAAAGTGAATGAAATGTTAGAAAAATCAGAGCTAATAAATATCTGGAGTAAACTGAAGAGGGTTAAAAAGAATTATACCTTCTTTTCAGCAGCACATTCACAAAAGACCGATCATGTACGAGGCAATAAAGGCCGTTTTATCAAAAATCTTTTCATGGAAGTTTATTTCTTCCTCCTTACTAGATAATGTGTGAAACAAGTGTCATCTCATAGCTCCAACACAACACATGACCTGTTGCAGCTTTTTCTGGGTGTGTCTATCTTTTTTTAATCACCAAACTTTATTTCGGTTGTACATGTTACACAAGTTGCCACTTAAATCACTGTGTGACAAACCCCACACCTTACTCTTTGTCAGCCCCCTGAGAGGAGACAGAGCTCTCTCTCCCTTCTGGCCTCACTTCTTGTCTTCCTCTTTCTCCTTTTGCCATCCTCAGACAGCCTCAGGTAAATTGTGAAACCAAACGTTCAGCAGTTTGTCTAGTGGAGGGTGGCGGAAGCTCGTGATCCAAATATCCACTCATGACTTAAAGCAAAGGATCTGAATGGTGCCAACTCATATCTCAAAGTGCTCGTGACTGGAGGTGCTCCTGACAAGGGACCACTGTATGGCTGAGGCTCATATGAAATCTGCCTAACAGGTGCTTTGACTTGAAGGCTGTCACCTAAAGGTTCCTACCAATCCTTCCCACAGTGCTGCATGTATGGCAAAAGACAGTGAGTCAGGAGTCCAGGACGCCCATCTCCCAAGTGCCATGGCTTAGGTCAGGCATCCTTAGCTGCCATCCTGAGCTATACGAGGTGACTGACTCCTGACATGGATAGGGATTGTCAGCAAAAATCAGAGCTTGACCTCTTGTTGCAGAGGCCTTGGAAAGATTCATCATAATAACAGACATTAGTGACCACCCAGAGTGAGGATTCCTGTACTTCCCAGCTTATTCAGCACTTGGTCATTCAGTAAGACCTGCCTATGTGGAAGATTTATGTTCATTCTATTTTAATTTTAACTGTCTTTCATCTGATACTATGTCATCAGATTTCTGGGCATAGAAACAGGCCATTTGCTCAGGCTCAGGGTCTTTCGTCCTGATCTTCACCAGCCCTCTCTCAATAAACCTATTCTTTTTGGCTTGTAGATTTTGATTCTCTTATTAGTGTTTCTGCTAATAGAATTTTCCCCACAAGGTGATCTCACCTCTGATGAAGAAGAATTTCAGGTAATGACTAAGAGCTACTTTGCCCAACTACATGCCAATAAGTAGGACAATCTAGGTGAAATGAGTGAATGTTTACAAAAATATAAATTGCCTAGATTAACACAAGAGGATATAGAATACTTAAATAATCCCATCTCAGAAAAAGAAATTGAACAAGCTGTCTAGGAACTCCCTAAGAAAAAATCCCCACAGCCAGATGAATTCACAAGCGAATTCTATCAAACATTTTAAGAACAACTAACCCCAATACTATACAAATTATTTGACAAAATGAGCAAAGAAGGAACCTCACCAAATTCTTTTTATGATACAAGTAGGGTACTAATTCCAAAGCCAGGCACACCAGAAAAAGGGAAAGAAAATTACAGACCAATATCCTTCATGAACATAGATGCAAAAACCTTAAATAAAAAATTAGCAAAGAGAACACATGGGCTGTTGGGGATATTACTGGGGATGTAGACACTAATTGATAACTCTAGTCCAACTATCAATAATATGTAATTAGGTCTTGATCAATGATACATGTAAAACCCAGTGGAATGGGGAGAGAGAAAGAACATGAAATTTGTAAGTAGGAGAAAATATTCAAAATAAAAAATAATCTCAAAAAATGTAGATTTTGATTCTCTTATTAATGTTTCTGCTAATAGAATTTTCCCCACAAGGTGATCTCACCTCTGATGAAGAATAATTTCAGGCGATGATTAAGAGCTACTCTGCCCAACTATATGGCAATAAATAGGACAATCTAGGTGAAATGGGTGAATATTTACAAAAATACAAATTGCTGGGGCAGCTGGGTAGCTCAGTGGATTGAGAGTCAGGCCTAGAGATGGGAGGTCCTAGGTTCAAATCTGTCCTCAGACACTTCCCAGCTGTGTGACCCTGGGCAAGTCACTTGACCCCCATTGCCCACCCTTACCACTCTTCTGCCTTGGAGCCAATACACAGTATTGACTCCAAGACGGAAGGTAAGGGTTTAAAAAAAAAATACAAATTGCCTAGATTAACAAAAGAGGAAACAGAATACTTAAATAACCCCATTTCAGAAAAAGTAATTGAACAAGCTGTCAAGGAAAGTCCTAAGAAAAAGTCCCCAGGACCAGATGGATTCACAAGTGAATTCTATCACCCAATTAAAGAACAACTAACCCTAATACTATACAAATTATGTGACAAAATAACCAAAGGAGGAGTCTCACCAAATTCTTTTTATGACACAAATAGGGTACTTATTCCAAAGCCAGGCACACCAGAAACAGAGAAAGAAAACTACAGACCAATCTCCTTCATGAACAGAGATGCAAAAACCTTAAATGAAATATTAGCAAAGAGACATCACAAGGATTCTTCACTATGACCAGGTGGGATTTATACCAGGAATGCAAGGATGGTTTAATATTAGGACAACCATCCACAGAATTGACTATCTCAATGACCAAACCAAAAGAAATCACATGACTATCTCAAGAGATGCAGAAAAAGCTTTTGACATAATACAACACGCATTCCTACTGAAAACACTAGAAAGTATAGGAGTAGCTGGAGCCTTCCTCAAAATAATGAACAATACCTACTTAAAACCATCAGCAAGTATCATCTGCAATGGGGACAAGTTTGAAGCTTTCCCAATAAGATCAGGAGTGAAGTGAAGATGCCCATGCAGGTGATATGAGGGTATGCTTAAAGAATCCTAGAAAATCAACTAAAAAGCTAGTGGAAATATTAACAACTTTAGCAATTTTGTAAGATACAAAATAAACCCGCATAAATCATCAGCATTTCTATATACTTCCAGAAACTCAGCAGCAAGAGTTAGAAAGAGAAACTCCATTTAAAATCATTTTAAACGGTATAGGATATTTTGGAATTTATTTACCAAGACAAACACAATATCCAAAAAAAAAAAACAAAAAAAAAACACCCTACAAAATATTTTCACACAATTAAAATGAGATCTAAACAATTGGAAAACCATGAATTGCTCGTGGAGAGGACAAGCTAATAGAATAAAAATGATGTTCCTACCAAGTTAATTCACTCATTCAGTGCCAAATCTATTAAACTTATTTCAAGTTTTCAAGAAACTTTTTTACAGAATTAGAAAAAATTAAAACAAAGTTCATTTGGAAGAACAAAAGATCAAGAATATCAAGGAAACTAATGAAAAGAAATGTGAAGAATGGTGGCCTAACAGTAACAGATCTTAAAATATACTATGAAGCAGTGATCATCAAAACAATCTGGTACTGGCTAAGAGAAAGAAGGATCAGTGGATCAATGGAATAGACTTGGGTAAATGACCTCAATAAGCCAGTGATGTATAAACCCAAAAATCCCAGCTTTTGGGACAAGAACTCCCTATTTGACAAAAACTGCTGTGAAAATTGGAAAACAGTATGAGGAAAATTAGGCTGAGATCAACATGTCACACCCTACACCAAGATAAATTCAAAATCAATAAAAGACTTAAATATAAAGAGTGAAATCATTAATAAATGAGAACATAGAATAGTATACCTGACAGATCTATGCGAAAGGAAGGAATTTAAGACCAACCAAGAAATAGAGAACATTACAAAATGAATCATTATAAATATGAACATCAAAAAATGAATCATTTTGATTATACTAAATTAAAAAGGGGTTGTACAAACAAAACCAATGCAACCAAAATTAGAAGGGAAGCATCAAAATGGGAAAAAAATTTTAGAACAAAACTTTTTGAAAAAGGTCTAATTTCCCAAATATATAAGGAAGGAAGTCAACTATACAAGAAATCAAGCTATTCTCCAATTGACAAATGGTCAAGGGATAAGAATAGGTAGTTTTCAGATAAAGAAATCAAAATGATCAATAATCACTTCAAAAATGATAAATCTCTCCTAATGAGAGAAATGCAAATCAAAACAATTCTGAAGACCACCTCACACCTAGCAGACTGGTCAATATGACAGTAAAGGAAAATAATAAATGTTGGAGATGTGGTAAAATTGGGACAGTAATATATTGTTGGTAGAGCTATGAATTGACTCAACCATTCTGGAAGGCAATGTGGAATTATGCCCAAAGGGCTTTAAAAGACTGCATGTACTCTGATTCAGCTATAATACTTCTGGGTTTTTATCACAAAGAGGTAATAATGAAAAAGACTTATACAAAAATATATTTAGATGTGCTTCTTGTAGTGGCAAAAAATTGGAAAATGAGGGGGTGTTCCTTGATTAGGGAATGGCTGAACAAATTTTGGTATATGATGGTGACGGAATACTACTGTACAGATTGAATATCTGGAGGTTTTCCTGGGAGAACTTCATTGAACTAATACAGAGTGAAATGAGCAGAACCAGCAGATCATTGTACACAGAAAGTAAAACACTGTGGAAAAAATCCATTGTAATGGACTTTGCTAGTAGTAGAAAAGCAACAAGCCAGGACACACCTGAAGGGCTTAAAAGAATACTATCCACCCTGAGAGAAAGAACTATGGGAATAGAAATAAAAAGCAAAGAATATAATATCACTTATCACATATGTATGTGGATATGTGATATGGGATTTAGGCCTGAAAAAAAATTACTCCATAGCAAAAATGAATAATATGGAAATAGGTATCAAATGACAACATTTGTACAACTCAGTGGAATTGTTTGTCGGCTCTCAGAGCAGGGGGGAATGAGGAGAGGAAAAGAAAATGAATCATGTAAATATGGAAAAAGATTTTTAAATTAATTAATTAATTTTTAAAAAGAGATCACTCTATTACAAATATGAAAAATATAGAAATAAGTTATGATCAATAATATACATACGACCCCATGGAATTGTTTGTCAGCTCTAGGAGAAGGTAGGGAGAGGGAAGGGAGAGAACATGAATCATATAACCATGGAAAAATATTCTAAATAAATTTTTTTAAGTTTAAAAATAAGGAACCAAAAAGAAAAACATTGAGAAAGCAACGGGATAGATTATCCTGTCAGGTTCAAGGTAAATTATTTTAATAAGAAAAGGAAAGACAAAAGTTTCCATATGTTAAATGCACTCTAAGTTCCTAATAGTTTAATAACATTGGGAAAGCAGACCTTTTAGCCCTCCCCTGGAATTCCCATCCTTTTTCTTCTACTAAAAACACACCTTTTCCTGTCTGTGCCCTCACCTTATCTCACCCCAAACTTCTTCCAAAGCTTCCCTGGCAGGCCTGATTGACCTGTCCCAACCCCAGAACCTGGAGATCAGAAGCAGAGACTGTCCCTGGAATGGTGGGACCCATGGCCATCCCTATCTAATGGAGTTTGTTACACTGGAGGTGGATAAATAAATGATTGTCATTCTGGAACCTGGGCTGGCTCACCAGGCAGGGGTTACAGAGGCCCTGGAAAACCTCCAGAATACACCCGGGAATTGTGGGTGACCTTTGAGGTCATACTTACACCAAGCAGAGATGGTACCCCTGGAGGCTTGGGAAAGACAGAGGTCTCAGTTGTGCTGAATTCACCTTGGGGAAACTTAGCCAGGGCTGTGGATGGACTGCACTCACCTGGGATTGGTGCCTCTGGGACCCGGAGGTCATTCACTCTGGTTCCAGGGTCTCTGCTCTGCCCAAACGGTGGTCCTACAGGGGGTGAGAGCCCCAAGGTGGGGAGACTTCCTCTTTGTACACCTGTGGGGAATTAGAGAGGGGGAGGGCTCAGAGGAGCTCCCAGGGCCCTTCTCAGGGGATCAGGTAAGACTTCCTAACCAGAGGGGACAGGGAGGGTCAGGCTGGGAAAGGACCTTGGACTGGCCAGGAAGAAGCCTCTCCATCCTCTCTGCAGCTCTCTTTGGCTTCATTCCATCCAGAAACTGCATTAAGTGTACAGGATGGATTGAAGGGGACTCCTAGGAGGAGACTGCTGGGTAATGGGGTGGGGGACGGGCATCAGGTAGGGGTTGGGGGGAAAAATGTTGGCATTTTTTCTGTGCCCGAAATCGGAGCTCCTTCCGTGGCCTATGGGCACGGGCATTCCCCCCGCACCCCAACTCCAACCAGACTGATGCTGGCTGCTTCTCCACTTCGACCTTTGGGAAAGGGCAGGTCCAGCCCTGCCCTCATCCAGTGACTGCACCCCTCCCCCAGCCGCCAGCTGACTCCAAGGTGGGGGGGGGGGGGGAAAGGGAACCCATTCTCTCCTCCGCGGGAGGGCAAAGCCCCGCCTCCAGCTCCAGATAGAGCCGCCCCCGCCTGACACCAGCACTTCCGTATTTGTCCCTTTTCTACAGTCCTTAAAGCAAGGAACAGACAGAGAGACACACGCAGCACACAGAGACACAAACGGGGACATCCCCTCCCCCAACCACACACACTCCCACCGCCCCGGTCCCGTCTCTCAGGTAGCCCATGCAACAGAGCTTCTCCCTTCCCCCAACCCTCGCCCCGACTCCCAGGCTCAGTTACCCGCAACTGGTCCACCCGGATCTTCTCGTTCCCCAGGAGTTAGACAGCAGAAACTCTCCACTGCAGAAGCTCCGGCTGCAACTTTTACATTGACTCCCTTTCTCGTCTAAAAGAAGAAAGTCCCAAAAAGGACCCGCATAAGAACTACAGGAGCAGAGATCGCCCTCTAAAGAGTCCCAACATGCCCTGGGGCTGCACAGGGGGAGGTGCCAAAAGTTGGGTGAAGCCAGGACTCAGGCATTCTGGGAAATGGAGTCTTCCGCAATGGGAGTGCCGAGACTTGGAGGACGTCATGCCAGTGGCATTCTGCGAAATGAAGTCTTACATCTTACTTTTGGAGCCCTGGTGGAGGAGGGGCCACACACCTAGTGTTCCTGAGTCTCCCCCGCAGCAGCTGGTCCTTTTAGTTTCCTTTCTGGCAGTTTTAGCTTTGATCCTCCTCGGCCTCCTTCCTGCGATATAGGCGGCTGCTACGGAAAGAAACGTGGAAGCATTTCGGAGGAGAGCTCAGATCTCGGGTGAGAAGGGACCCAAGAAGCCCCTGAGCCCGACCTCCTCATCTCAGGGAGGACCAAACTGAGGCAGACAGGCTGGTCCTTGTCCTGAATTAGGAATGAGATGATGAATAGTTCCTGTGCCATATGGATCCTAATAGCAGGGCCCTGGAGTGGAAAAGCCCCAATTCCTGTATTTTAGCAACAATTAACTATGTATTTCTGTGTCAGACCCGGGTCCGAGATTCCATCTAGTCCATGGCTTTTTGCACTTCCTTTACCTTAAGCATCCCAAATAATTTCTTCCTCTTCCACAGAATTTGGTGACTGAGTGAAGGGGGCCAAGGAGTATTTTCAGGCCTGAGAAGGAACCTTCCCGTGTCCCCCTGTGTGTGGACAAGGGCTGAGGGTTGGCTGGACCATCTCCTCAGACTTTCACCATTTTGGGGTGTCTTGGGGTGTTCCAGTGTGGTGTTCTCAATAGAAATATTAATAGTAGACATATAGCAAATGTTGAGGGATGGCCATTTCATGTGTGACCTCCATTGAGGAAGGGGAAGCTCACCACAAGTAGCTACTCAGCTTGGTACATTTTTCATTCTAAAAATCCTGAGCTTTGTGATAATTCAAAGGTGTCTGGGTGTCCCCTTACCAATTGATAACATTGCAACGTTTCTTGCTTTCAGTAATTAATCAGATATGAGTCCCTACAGCAAATCACTTAATATTATTTATCTGATTTAGATCATTTATATATCAAACTAGTGAAATAATTTCCCCAAAGCCATAGTTCATCTTTATTCTTCTATTTCTTTCTTCTCTGTATGAATATATAGAATATAAGTATGTATGTTAAACATATACATGTATAATCTCAATCTCAACCAATCTCTTAGATTTAAACAAACAACAAAGTTACTATCCATATTATTTATTTAACAGTGTAACAAGATAAAACACTCAATTATTTCAGGCGTGAGAAAATCACACACAAAGTCACATTTGTCTTATCATTGCAATTACTGACTTCTCAGTTCTAGAAACAGTCCCATCATTCAGCTTTCTTAGGAGAGCAGCTAAAGTTTTTCATGAGTTCTCTAAAATTGTTTCTTCCCAGGGTAAAATGAAAACAGGTCCTTAGAATTCACATTCCTTTCATCCTCTTTATCTCCATACCTTATCCAGTTTCTCTTCCATCATAGCAAGTAATAGACACTCCATTCCCATAGTTACACTCTCAGTCATGCAATAATCTATTGTTTCTTAAAGATGCAGTAACAGTATATATGGTCTCTGTGAGAGAAGTTATTGAAGCTAGTATTGCACATGGGAATGTATCAAAGCCAAGACTCAAACCTAGTTCATCCTAACACCAAACACTGACTTCCTAACTCCAGATCTTCCTGAACAAGGCCATCTGACATCTCATGAGCATAATGTAATCTTCATCTTCCTTTTGTCTCCCTGTTCCTACAGGATGGTTTATGCTTTACTGTCATTTTCTTTCCTCTCCATATTGATCTCTTCATTCGCTGAATTTATCCAAATTCTGGAATTAAACTTATTTATTCTCTGTTGCATTTATTTCATTCTGTTTGAAATTTCCTCAACTATTTATAACTGCTTAAATTCAAATAACCAAACTTCAATACTTCCCTAAAATGTCCAAACAACTTTTCAGTCACTTTAGGGATTCTTATGATTTTATGTGATGAGTGGCCCCCATTTGTACTCAAGTTTGATACAATTCCACCATACCGTGTGGCTTCTATTCCATTAACTCAAATGCAAATTGGTACCAATCACACATAAGGATCCAGTAAGGCTCCATTTTGACTTAGAAAATTATACTTTTGTATTTTATTTTGCTTCACTTACTGAAGATTTCCTAGTTACATTTTAATCTGGTTTTTCTGGCACTCAGAACTGTTATAGACCACATGTGGCCTGTGGACCATGAGTTTAACATCTTTAGAATGTAAGGGGGAAAAGGAGTTTTTTGTCGTATATATTAAAAGGTGGTCAACAGGGGAAATTTCCCCAATTAAGGAATAACCTCAAGTCAAAATTGACTTTCATGGGAATTTATTTACAACTGAGAAGACGTAGAAGAAATAAGGAAATAGGAATCTAACACAGTAGGTAAATTGCTATGATGCCCTAAGTAAATCTAATTATCCCTCAGCCAAGAGTCAGAGGGCCAGAGGCTCAGAGGTAAATGAAACAAAGCTTCATTCACAGAGTCTCTATTAAAGGGTAGTTCCTTAAGAGAAGTTCAAGAAGATTCAGTCTTTAAACTTACCACCTGGAATTCCAAAGAAGATATTGAGAGCAGTCTCACAAGGTCTCAGTGTCCCAGCCAACACTTCCTCCACGAACCAGGAAAGCTAAAAGACTCAGCCAGAAGACTTCCTTCTCCAGAACCCTTCACCAGCCTTTCACCAGACTGCCTTCGTGGCTTTTATAGTGGTTTCCTGTGCCTGCCCCTTTTCACAGGGGCCAATCACGGCTTCCAAATTGTCTAGCACTGTCCAGGGGATAGTCTTTGTGGGAAATAGTTCGCACCTTCTGGAGGTGTGAATGCTCATCAAAAAAGATTCACACTTTCTGAGGGTGTGAACAAGTTTCTCACTGTTTGAGTTAGAAAAAAGAGTAGAACTCTCCAAGTATCATGTTGGCTTCTCACCTAGCACTAGGTAGGGTGTGAATTCACTAAGTGGTTTTCAAGCTTCTCCCACCTAGTTCAAGCTTGGGTCAATTCAAAGTTATTGCCAACCAAAGTGTTAACTCCAACTAGGCAAAGAGAACAAAGGATTCCCTTTTCACAAGTGTGAACTCAAAGATTACCAAGAATTCCCTTTTACAAGAAAAATTTGATGACTTCAAGATTTGTTTTTTTTTAATTTTCAAGTACATTTGTTGAATGTTGCTATGAAAATCTCTGAACATATTAATCTTTTTTCCCCTTTTCATAATATTCCCTGAGTCTGTTCTAAGCAGTGGCATTTTGAGTAAATGAGTGTAGCCATTTAAAAAGTTGTTCTATATACTGAATAAGATGGCTCATCAGAGTGTGATATGGCAACCAAAGAGGGTCATACAATCATAAACCATATGAATAGAGTAAGGGTGTTGAGTAGGAAGGAGAAGGTCTGACTGTACTGTGACAGAGTCATACTAGGTTTGAAATATGATGTCCAGGTCTACATGCTGTAATTTAAGGGCATTGACTACTTGGAGAATTTCTAGAGGAAAACAATAAAGATGATGAGGGGTTTCCAGGTAAAGTTAGAAGACCATTTGAAATACTGACAAATGGATAAAGGATTTGACTTGTTCTAATTGTTCCAGAAGGCATAGCTATGGACAATAGGTAAAAGTAGCAAAGAGGCTATTGGGTAAAGGAAAACTTCCTAATCATGAGGCATATTCCAATCTCAGAAGTTGAAGGATTCCCTGTATGTAGAGCCCTTTAAGAGAATTACAGATAATCATTCATAATCATAAATATTCATCACTGAATAAAGGAAAACAAACTCTGAGCTATCAAAAAATATCACAAAAATCCAAATAACTACTGGATAAAATATAATCCAAATCTGATATGTAAAAATCCTAAATAAGGAAAAAGAAAATCATAACAGGTCTTTGAAACATGGCCCGATTAAAGTAATCCATGTCTGACATCATGTACTTAACCACTCAGCAGCCAGGACCACAGTCAACTGCCACAGCATAAAAGATGGAAAAGGGACAAGATTTTATTTATTCCTTGGTCTGATCTTTCATTTTCTCTCAGGGGTAGGGGAGCCAGAACAGCCAATTGTTAGGTACTTGATAGAATGTATTTCACAAGGAATGTGGCACATGGAGTCCTGCATCTTAACATATGTGAAGGCTGCAACCTTGAATCTCACACACTGTTCAAGTCCTTTAGCAGTGGCATAGAATTTCATCAAACCTACCAGACTGGTTTCTTTTTTGACCTGTGTGCTCTTTTAGCACTATTCAGGTTAAGTCCGTGCTTTGTTGGCACTGTGTAGGTGAAGTCTGTGCTCCTTTTTGGTCCTGTTTCCTTGAATCAGACATATTTATGAAGCAAAGTCCCATCATAATTAAATACCAATGGCAGTTTCAACAGGCTAAGGCTGTTGGTTAGGCAGCTACATTTAGGGCTAATGGACATACTAAACCTACAGTAGTGTAAAATCAAAAAAATTCTCTTAATATTGATAATGTGTGCTTCAGAAAACTCAAATTGCACATGCAATTATAAAAAATGTTCTAAAAATCAAAATCATGTATCTTACAATCAGTGGCAAACAAAAAAAAATATATCTTACAATCCTTGTCACTCAAGAAGAGAGAGAATATAAAGGTTTCTTACCCAAAAATTTAGATTGATTCCTTCTTAACTTAGCCATAATCCACAGTATGAGTGCAAATTATTTTCTCAAAGTAAAGTAACAAGTTTATAAAAACAATGGGCAATGGGTTGGGATGCCATTCTAAGAGCAATGCGAGAATGTTCTGAAAGGCCAGATGCGTAGTCTAAATTAGAATGCCATAAGCAATCCAAGAATGAGACACCCTCTCAATGTATGGATAGTCTCATAGAGCTGGGAGGTAGGTACCTAGACCTTGATATTTCTGTAGAAAGAGACATTTGACATATAAAACAACATTTTGTCAACAATTGTTGCAGAGTAGTCCAAGAAGCTGGATAGCTCAGTGGATTGAGAGCCAGGCCTAGAGACAGGAGGTCCTAGGTTCAAATCTGGCCTCAGACACTTTCCAGCTGTGCGACATTGGGCAAGTCACTTGACCCCCATTGCCCAGCCCTTACCATTCTTCTGCCTTGGAGCCAATACACCAAGATGGAAGGTAACGGTTTAAAAAATAAAAAAATGAATGAATAAATGAATGAATAAATGAATAAATAAATAAAGCACATTACCCAAAGTGACCTGAAATGGATATTGATGATTTGATGCAAATTGCTACACATATTTTTAAAGGCAATAAAGAAAAACAATCAGAAACAAATTATTTACTAGAAAAGATCCAGAAAGAATTAAAATATGTAACTAACAGAATTGATAAACAAGAAAAAAATCATGATACTGATAAAGGGGTTTTTCATAGCCCCACTACCTCTGACTGCTTGCTTTTGATTTGTGTATAATAAGATATAGGGGTTCATTTGGTAACTGAAGTAATGTGCTGTAGCAATATTTGTGCTTTTGTAGAAAATGTAATGGAAGAGACATATAGAATGTCAGTCTCGTACCAAAGGAGGTGGGAAGGTATCCTAGGGAGCATGATACCGCTGGATAACTCCCAAGAAGGAGTATTTCCAATGAAGTCTACCAGGTTCTAGATATTTTGGACCCAAAGAGTATTTTTATCAGCAGTACAGAAGTTTGTATTTTGGAATTTGTTGAAACCTATCTCCTCCAAGGTTGCAAGATTTGCTAGATATAAAAGAACTTGTAGCATGTATTTACACACAGCAATTCATGTGACTGATTGTACCTACTGTTGATAATGAATAATTGACTGTATTTATTGTATTTGACTGACTCCCCTATTGCTAATTGATCCTTCTACTTGAACAAATTGCCCTTCTAGAACAACACATATACTACCTCAAAAAAAAACAAAAAAAAAAAACAACCACAATATCTGTATTAGTGACCTATATTGACCCGATGTGCCTTTTATAACATTTTGTGCCTTTTATGAATTTTTTTATTGCCTAGAATATATTATTGCTTTTATACCTCCATTGCTTTATTTACCTCATTTGCACTCGCACTGCAGATCATGGCAAGCTAAAGAGGAAATTAATCTTATTTTTGGCAAGTAGCCTCTATTTTTTACCTCTGTGATTGTGAAATATATACATTTTTAATATTTTTTGTTTTTCTTTCCTACATATGCGACACAGTATTTGATTTTTTCTCTCATTTTTTGTATTTTAAGCACTTCACCAATATTAAAAAGATTTTTTAAACTGTTTTGATTTTAGCAATAGAATAAGCTAAGATGTCCATTTGCCTAGCATATAAATGTGTACCCAAAAAGCTTCGGACTATGGCAACTTGCCACTAGTTATTTAAATATTATTAGGCTTTTTTGAATATGTTAAATTCAAGAAAAAAGGGACCACAAAGGAGCACAGAAGTTAACCTGCGAAGTGCTACATGAGCACAAAAGGTAAAAGAGACCAAACCAGTCCTAAGGGGATTGATGAGATTCTGCACAAAGAGTGCAAAGACTTGATCATATGTGAGACTTGAAGTTGGGGCTGTTTAAAATGTGTTAAATGCAGGACTTCCTTGTACCACATTTTTTATCATGTATATAACATCAATTTTTCTGGCTCCATTATCCCAAAAAGCGAGGAAATGGGTTAGACCAGTGAATGGTATTTCCCATTTCCTTCAATATCTAGTCTCTTTTTCTATTTTCTTTCATGATTTGGCAACTTAATGTATTCCAGACTGCTGAATTGTGTTAGTAATGATTGTCTTGCAGGCTTATGGGACATGAATCACTATAAGAACCAGTTATGATTTGTAAACATTTTTTCCTTCCTTCCTAGAATTTTTTTTACATTTTAATAATTCCATATTTCACTCAGAGGTTATTCTTTTAAATTTCCTTAGATTCTTTGATATTTTTGACAATTGATTTGTATGCCTTATTAATCCACCATGTATCCCTGGATGATTTTTATATGCATTTCTATATCTTCCTCAGGGTGAAATGTGTTATCCTCCTCAAGGGGACTATGTTATTGTTTTGAATTCTTTATTTTGAATTTGAGCTTAATTTAGAACAAGAGACTACCTCCCAGAATCCAGAAGGTGAACTTATCCACAAGTTGTTGTATTTTCCCTGTGTAAATGTATATACCTTAGTTAATTATATTTAAAAGGATCCATTTTGGAAACTGGTCTCCCAAAGGATCACAGGGGGGAAAGTGCAGGTGGAAAATTGGCCACACCTGAGCTACATTCTCAGCATCCTTTTAAGTATGTATAAAGGCTTGGGAGATAAATTTGGCTGAGACCCATGCTGTGTGGTTCTTTTGGGTTTTGCTTTGGTTAAAGTGTGGCAAGTGTTGGTCTCTGGCTTTGCTCTAGTCACTTGGATGAAGGAATCTCTTTCCCTCTCATTTTTGTCATACTTAAATCTTTTAATTTAAAATATCAGGATTATTTATTCATTTTTACTCCAAAAGAAGGGAAATATTCCTTTTCCGTTTCTGGCATTAGGACATCAGGGTCTGGGAAATCAAAGGCTGTACCCTCTGATTTCAGTGTTTATGGAAATATAAACACAAAACTTCATGTAAAACAATGTCATGAAAACAACATTCTTATAAACTAATACAGAAAAGAATTCTATCAAACTATTATAATTCATTAAATAGAAAAGGTAGAAAATTTAGAAAAAGTACAAAAAACACATTGCATAAGTTTTTACAAAAAATCAAACCACTCCATCAAAACTTACTTATGCAAAATATATTCAAAAGTAGATGAAAATTCAAAACAATCTTATTCTAAATTAAAACATTATTATTATTACACAAAACTGAAACTTTTACATAGAACTGTGCATCCAACTATCCTATGTAAGGAACTTAATCAGTATCAAATACTAACTATATACATATAATACATGCAATATATACCTATATATATGTTAATACATACAATATTTATATGCATGTTAAATATATTTATATGCAAATATACATACGCTATAATACGATTTAATCAAGTCTAATACACATTGACATATATTTACATACCTGTGTGATATATGTAGTGCATATTGTAATGTAATTCAGTACCCTACCCTAATCTAATCTACCTAACTATATCCCTATATACTTCCTAATATCAACACAGAATACCTGAACTCACATATTCCATCTTTAATGAAATCTCCTAAAACTAACCTGTCTACTATCTATGCTACTACTATTCAAACCTACCTAAAATCTAATCAGTATCCTTTTATCTACATGGACAATCATATATAACTAAATCCTATACTAAGTATCTATTCATTGATTCACTAAATGAATCCTAACCATGTTTATATTTATATGTATATGCTTATGTTGTGTTGTGTTATGTTTCTATTGTGTGTAACATGCCTACCAAAACTTTAGATTCTCCATCTTCTCAACCTGCCTGATGAATCCTTTCTTCTCCAAAGTCCATGGGAGTAATATGTACTGTTGAATCCATTGTAATATGCTACACTACATTACACAAATTCTTACAAACATTTGTCCATGAATCACTTGATCCTCTTCACTGAAAATTCTTCTTTAAAAGTCTATGTTACTGAGTGAATGGTCAAACGAAACAGTTTGTTTTATAAAATTATAGAGATTAGCTAAGAAAGAGTTACAGTTTACAGTAATATCAAATCTTATTCACATATTTTTACCTGAAACCTAAGAACAAAAGTAACTACGAAGCCCACCACACGCTGTTCGGTGCAAGCTCACTCAAGAAGGTCAAGAAGGAGGGGGAGACCTGCCTTGGGTAAAGAGGTGGAGGCCTGCTTTGGGTGCAAGCTCAAGACAGTCACAAAAGGAGGGCCACTCTTGTTTCTACAAACTGCTGACTCCTAATATTGTCAGGAAAAGAAACCAAGACTGCAAAGGCCTTTAAAAGTTCAGCAATAATAATAGACTTGAGATTTTTGCATCTATGTTCATTAAGGAGATTGGTCTGTAGTTTTCTTTCTCTGTTTTTGATCTACCTGGCTTTGGGATCAGTACCATATTGGTATAATAAAAGGAGTTTGGTAGGACTCCTTCTTTGCTTATTATGTCAAATAGTTTGTATAGTATTGGAATTAGTTGTTCTTTGAAGGTTTGATAGAATTCACTTGTGAATCCATCTGGTCCTGGGGATTTTTTCTGAGGGAGTTCTTTGATGGCTTGTTCAATTTCTTTTTCTGATATGGGATTATTTAAGTATTCTACTTCTTTTACTGCTAATCTAGGCAATTTATATTTTTGTAAATATTCATCCATCTCCCCTAGATTGATATATTTATTGCCATATAATTGGGCAAAATAGTTTTTAATGATTGCCTTGATTTCCTCTTCATCAGAGGTGAGGTCTCCCTTTTCATCTTTGATACTAAT
>NC_058132.1:11481892-11509507 GCF_016433145.1 Gracilinanus agilis | reverse complement strand
CTATATATATATATATATATATATATATATATATATATATATATATACATATATATAGTGTAGGTTCGGCCTGGTTCGCTAGGCTGAAGAGTTATTAGTAAGAGTTAATAAGTAAGTTATTAGTTTATAGGTTGATACAAGAAGATTTAGGCAGGTTTTAGGTAGTACTAAGGTAGATTTTGAAATCTCTCCCTCCCTCTCTCTTTCCTATCTTTCTGATTTTTCTATTATTCTCAATTAAAACAAAAATGTGTTAAATTGCTCTTCTATCTTTGTCAAGGTCCTAATTTTAACCCCTATAGTTTGATTGGTATGGCACTGAATAAGTAAATTAATTTAGGTAGGATTGCCATTACCCATCAGTAATTGTTTAGATATAGCATTATTTGTGTGAAAAATATTTTGCTACAGTGTTCATATAATTCCTGCATCTGTCTTGGCAAATAGAGTCAAACATATTTTTATTGTCTAGAGTGATTTTTAAATGTAATTCCTCTTTTTAACTCTTGTTGCTCGACTTTGTTGGAAATATATAGAAATGCTGATGATTTATATGGGTTTATTTTGTATCCTGCAACTTTGCTAAAGTTATTTCAACTAGTTTTTTAGTTGATTTTCTAGGATTCTCTAAGTACATTATCATATTATCCATAAAGCATGATAGTTTAGTTTCCTTATTGCCTACTTTAATTCCTTCAATTTCATTTTCTTATTGGTAAAACTAGCATTTCTAGTACAATATTCAATAATAGTAGTGATGAAGGGCATCCTTGTTTCACTCCTGATATTATTGGGATGGTTTCTAACTTATCCCCATTGCAGATGATACTTGCTAATGATTTCAAATAAATACTACTTGTTTTAAGGAAAGGCCCTTTTATTTCTACGCTTTCTAGTATTTTCAATAGGAATATTTTTTTGTCAAAAATTTTGTCAAAGGTTTTTTTCTGCATCTACTGAAATAACCATGTGATTTGTTTTAGTTTGATTATTCATATGGTCAATTATGCTGCTAGTTTTCCCAATATTAAATCAGTCTTGCATTTTTTGGTATGAACCCCACCTGGGTATAGTAAATTATCCTTATGATATAATTGTTATAGTCTTTTTGCTAGTATTTTATTTCCTATTTTTGCATCCATGTTCACTAAGGAAATTGGTCTGTAGTTTTCTTTCTCTGTTTTTTGTCTTCCTGGTTTAGGTATCACCCCATTTGCGACATAAAAAGAAAGTTGTAGGACTCCTTCTTTGTTTATTTTGCCAAGGAGTTTGTATAGTATTGGGATTAATTGTCCTTTAAATGTTTCATTCAATTCACTTGTGAATCCATCTGGCCCTTGGAATTTTTTTCTTGAGTTTGTTAATGACTTATTTAATTTATTTTTCTGAGTTGGGATTATTTAAGTATTCTATTTCCTCTTTTGCTAATCTACAGAATTTATATTTTTGTAAATATTCATCCCATTTCACCTAGAACATCAGATTCATTGTTATATAATTGGACAAAATAGCTTTAATTTCTTCTTCATTAGAGATGAAATCATCCTTTTCATTTTTGATACTGATAATTTGACTCTTCTTTCTTTTTTTTAAAATCAAATTGACCAATACTCTATCTATTATATTTCCCCCCCCACCCCCACCTACAGAACCAGCTTCTACTGTTATTTATTAGTTCAATAGTTCTTTTAGGGCTTCCATGGGTGGAGCCCAGATGGAGGAGTAACTAGGGAAGCAGTGCCATTACAGCAGGAAAATCCTCTCTGATGAAGAATAAAATATCACCAAAAAATGAATTCATGAGTAAAAGAACCAACAAAGAGATAGAGGGAAACAACCTTCAAAAAAAGAAAAACCCAAAAAGTAGGCAGAGATCATCTGTGGAACTGAGGTGAGAGGGAAGCAGAGCTAGCAGGGGGCGTAGCAGTGAGTGAAGAACAAGCCAAGAGCAAACCACTCCCCCACCCCCACACATCTGCTCTCTCATGTTCTGAACTAAGTTCAGGCTAAGTCAGACCCTGAGATCCTGTTGGGCAAATAGTGGCTAAACCTAACACCCTAAATTGCAAACTTGTGGAGAAATCTAGAATGCCAGCCCAGGGAAATCTGGGCTGAAGGGGGCTGCTCCATGGGGGTGTTCATCCCATTTACATTCACAGTTATGATTCGCATCTGTGTATTCCCCTCCATCAAGATTTTCTCTTTTAATCCTACTCTTTCTCCTTTCACTATTTCCTTCAACACTAGTGCTTCCCTTTTAATCACTTCTCCCATTCCTCTCCATTATGGCACTCTCCTTCCCACCACCACCCTTCTTATTCCCCTTTTACTTCTGTATAGGGTAAGAAAGGATTCTAAACCCCAATGAATCTGGCTATTCTTCCTTCTCTGAGCTAGTTCCAGTAGGGTACAGTGTAAGTATTACCTGTCACTACCCCCATCCTTCCCTCCACTGTAATAGTTTTCCCCTTCCATGCCTCTTTATGTGATATAATTTACCCCATTTTACTTTCTTTTCCCATTTCTCTTAGTGCAAGCCTCTTCCTCACCCCTATTTTTTTACATATCATCCTAAATAACTTACTTCCAAACCCTCTATGTATACTTCTAATTACTATTATAGGGGACTTGAAAGATGTAATATGGGGATCATGAGAGTGTAATATGGGATTAGGTAGGATGTAATATGAGGCTAAAGCTAGGGGTAATAACAGGTAGGATCAGGGAATAAGACAAGGCAAGGGATCCAAGGCTGGAGGTAATCAAGGGAATAAACTAGGTAGTAGGGAAGTTAAGGCAATATAGTGGATGAGGAAGGTTCAATGATGAAGAATGGTCGTTGAGGTGGTAGGAGAAATAAGGGAATGTCTGAGTTCAGGGAGTATAACACTGAAATACCAAGGGTTTCAAGGGAGAGGATGAATTAATCTAAGTAGACAAACAGCAGCAGGGAAATACAGACTGGGACTTAGGTTAAAGACAAAGTACTGAAGGGAAATAGACTGATCCCTTCAAGTAAAGGACACTACACAGCCAAGTTAGAATCAGCCAAGACAGATTGAAATTGACTACAGGCTTTAGTCAGTTTCACGGGAAGGGACTTGTATTGAAGTTACACTTCCTTCAAAATGGATACCCTCAGCTTCCCTCAAACCCAAAGAGTATGTTGTTTCTCTTCCTCTTCCTCCCTCCCTTACTAATTAACTAATGAAGTAGCCAAAAAGGTCTTGTTTAAACACAAAAGGGGTTTATTGTCTTCTAGGATAGATTGACAGGGTAAAGGATCAAGGAAGCCCTAACAGCTGCTTAGAGAAACCTCAGGTGGGGAAGGGAAGCAGGAATGTGAGACTGAGAAAGGACCTGCCTTTACTCAGCTCTCAAGGTGATTTTGAAATCAAAAGGGATTAGAATGTTGGATACAAAACTTCAATAGATGACTTGCTGTAAGGGTAGGACTAAACTCTCACAGATTTGAACTAACTCTCTGATTCACTCTCCTATTCACTCTTCTCAGACATTCAAGTAAGGGAAATGAAGGTAGAAAATAAGGTAGGGTAGGGAGATTCAAAGGATTTATCTAAATTAACAAATCTCAAAGAAACTACAAATCTAAGCTAGGTTTCAATCTCAAGAAGGAGCTCAGCTGGACCCTGGTTTCCTCCATGAGTTCCCAAGTCCAACTGAAACTTTTTCCCAAGATTCTAAAACCTTAACTGACAGTAGAAATTTTGCAAAAACAGTTATGCTCCCTCTCTGCATCACACTACTGTGATAATGATAATAGTTTTGAAGAGTTACAGATACCATCTTTCCATATAAGAATGTAAACAATTTGATTTTATCGAAGCCCTTAAATTTTTGTCTTTCTTATTTTCCTTTTTTTGCTTCTCTTGAATTTTTATTTGGACATCAAATTTTCTGTTTAAGTCTAATCTTTTCTTCAGGAATACTTGGAAATCTTCTATTTTATGAAATGACCATACTTTCCCCTGAAAGAATATAGTCAGTTTTAATAGGAAGGTGATTCGTGGTTTTTAACTCCCTTGCCTTCTGGAATATCATAGCTTTCCAGTCCTTCAATGTGGGAGATGCCAGATCCTGTGAAATCCTGACTTGGGTGCTATGATATTTGAATTTTTCTTTGTGGCTACTTACAGTATTTTCTCCTTGCACGGGGGCTCTTCAATTTGGTTATAACATTCCTGGCAGTTGTCCTTTGGGGATTTATTGCAGGAGGTGATATGAATTCTTTCCATTTCTTTTTTAATCTCTTGTTCAAGAATATCTGGCAGTTTTCTTTGATAATTTCTTTAATATTATGTCTTGGGATTTTTTATCATGACTTCTGGTAGTCTTATAATTCTTAAATTTTTTCTCTTAGATCTGTTTTCAGGTCTCATTTTTTCAATGAGATGTTTTATATTTTCTTCTATTTTTTCATTCTTTTGATTATATTTTATTGTTTTTTGATGTCTTCTAAAGTCATTAGTTTCTATTTTCCCAATTCTAATTAAAAAAAATGTATTTCTTCCATGACTTTTTGACCTTCCATGACCATCCACCTTTTCCATTCAGTCCATCCTCTTTTTAATGGAACTCTTTTCTTTATTGGATTTTTGTGCCTTTTCATCCAGTTATCCAGTTTTTTAAGCTGTTATTTTCTCTTTGTATTGCTTTCATTTCTTTCCCCTCATTTTTCTTCAACCTGTCATATGTTATTTTTTGGAATCCTTTTGACTTCTTCCAGAACCTGAGACTTTCAAGTTTTCCTTGTGATTGCTTGAATCTCAACATTCCCTGTTCTGTGCTTTGCTGTTTATCTCCATAGAAATTTTCTAAGATTAGGTGTTTCTTTTGTTGTTTGCTCATTTACCCATTCTTCTTTTCCCTGTGGAGTGGAAATTTTGAAAGCTGATGATTCTGTCTCCAGGGCTGATGGCTTTCAGGTCTCAGCACTTAGAACTTTTCCCCTGGGGCTAAGGGCTTCATCTCAGAGCAGGCTTGAAAGGGCCAGGTGCTGAGGACTTCTGGACTTCAATATGGACTGGTACCAGGGCCTGAGACTGCAAGGGGTGGGTCTGGGGTGCTCTGTTGTTGGTGGAATAGGCAAGGTCCTTAGATCTTGAAGTAGGCATATGCCTAGACTGAGAACCTGGCACAGTAGTTGAGAGTTGTTGTGAGGAAGATTAGTTAATTGATTAAGTATTAAGGTTGACCTAGCAGGAAGCATTCTATGATGGAATGAAGGAGGAGGAAGTAGGTGCCTTGTGCCCTGAGAGAGAGACCCCATTAGTGGTGGGCAAACTGTTGCCAGCCCAGGGAAATATCAAACCCTGCTTCCTGATTTCCTTGGGATCCTGAGTGGAGTTGGATTTCCAGCAAGAGGAGAAGACCTACAGAGCAGAACCAAGCAGAGGAGGAGTTTGAGACCTGGTGGACAGCACCTCAAGTTCACTCACTCTACTTAGTATCTTGAACCACCTAGGATTTTGGCATCCTGTGAACCTCTTTGGAAAAGTGTGAAAACTCTCAAAGCCACCCCTCTGATCCATAGCTGTGCTGTTCAAGTCTGGCTGGTACCAGGCTTGAATCAGCTTCCCAGAGATTGCACTGCTCCTTGGGCCCTGCCTGCTTAGATCACTAGATTAGAATAGAATAAGTCCTTCTCTTGTCCTGTGGTTTTGCCCTTTAGATTTTAAGTATAGAAATCCCTTTCCCACCTTTTAGTTAAACACAATTAAACCAGTTAATCCCTTTTACCTTGCCTGCTTGTTTCTAGACTCTGGCCTAGGGAGAGCAGGGTGGCAGTTAAGACCAACTGCCATTCCTGTGATATATCCAGTGACCTCACTATCCTGGTCTAGTCTCTCCTACAGCCTAGTGTGTATACCCACAACTATTAGATTTATTGTTACAACCCTGGTGTCTCCATTATTTATTATCTTTTCTACAGGATTAAGGGGATGAGGTCAGCGAGCATTCTTCTGTATACACTTTTCCTTCCAGTTCCCCCTATCCCTTGAAAATCATGTGAAAGTTGAGTCTTTCTGCCTATCTTTCAAGTTACGTTCAGTGAGAGAGCTGACAAAGCTCATGTAGTCTTGCTATTGGTTTTGGACTTCTGTCATTTTGTGATGCCATTTTAAAGATTGATTTGGAAGGATTGTCAGAGCTGTTTCAGCTTTTGCTTCTATTAAGCCTCATCTTGGCTCTGCCCCACACTTGACAAATGATATTTCAACATTTAATTAATTTATTTATGAGAAGAGTGTTTTGTAATCGTGTTCATATTGATTCTATTGTTGCTTTGGCAAGTAGAGTCCCAAGTATTTTATGCTCTCTGAAGTTATTTTTTTAGTTTGTTTTATTGATGCTTTTAGTTTTGATATCACATATATTTTTTATCAAATTCTTCCTTTGTACTTTAAAAAAAAATTTCCCCTATGGTTACATAATTCATCTTGTCTCTCTCCCCTCCCCCATCCTGGAGTTGACAAGCAATTCCACTGGGTTATACGTGTATTATCACTCAAAACCTATTTCGATATTATTCATTTTTGTAATAGTGTAATCTTTTAAAACCAAACCCCCAAATCATATACCCATATAAATTAGTTATAAATCTCATTGCCTCCCCTATCTATCCAACTGTTTGCTCCCAAAAAGTATATTATGGATGGTGTCTTTTCACCTTGAGAGAGGCCATTTATCCAATTTATTGCTTACTGCCAGCCTCACTAAGAAACTGTTATTGTTCAGATAACAGTTGCTCAGCGTATCTCAATTTTAAAACATAAGTTGACTCTTTCTAACTGCCCTAGTAATGATAAGTTCTGTGGTATTACATGTATCATATTCTCCTATAGGAATGTAAATAGTTTAACTTTAAAAGTTCTTTATGAATTTTCTTGTTTACTTTTTAATGCTTCTATATTCTTGTTTTGATTATCATATTTTCTATTCAGCACTGGTCATTTCATCAAGAATGCTTGAAAGACCTCTATTTCATTGAATTTCTATTTTCCTCTGAAGGATTCAATTTGGTTTTGCAGTTGGATGATTCCAAGTTTTAATCCTAGCTTTTTTGCCTTTTGAAACATCATATTCCAGGCCCTTGCATTCTTTAATGTAGAATCTGCTATATCTTATCTTATTCTGAGTGGTCCCTTGATATTTGGATTGTTTTGTCTGCTTAAATATTTTCTCTTATCTTATCTTATTCTGAGTGGTCCCTTGATATTTGGATTGTTTTGTCTGCTTAAATATTTTCTCCTCAACCTGAGAACTCTGGAATTTAGCTGTAATATTCCTGGGAGTTTTCTCTTCATTATCTTTTTCAGGAGGTAAAAAGAGTATTCTTTCTATTTCTACTTTACCCTCTAAACCTAAGATATCTGGGCAGTCTTCCTTTGTAATTTCTTGAAATTTAATATTTAAGTTATTTTTTTATTGTAGCGCGAAGTGTGTCCAATAATTATTAAATCATTTTTCTATCTATTTTCCTGGTCAGTTGCTTTTACTACAGGATATTTCACTCTTTTATTTTTTCAGCCTCCTGAATTTAATTTGTTTCTTGATGTTTCATGGAATCATAAACTCCAAGTTGGTCAATTCTTATTCCTTAAAAAAATTTTCTTGGTGAATTTTTGTACCACTAACCCAATTTGATTTTTAAGATGTTATTTTATCTAATTCCTTTTTGTGCCTCTTTCACCATGTTGTTCATTCTCATTTCACAATTTTCTTGAAGTACTCTAATTTTCCCCATATCTTTTTTTATTATAAAAATCATCTTTTTCTCTTCTCAAAACCTTTCTTTAGGGGGCAGCTGGGTAGCTCAGTGGATTGAGAGGCCTAGAGACAGGAGGTCCTAGGTTCAAATCTGACCTCAGACACTTCCCAGCTGTGTGACCGTAGGCAGGTCACTTGACCCCCATTGCCTAGCCCTTACCATTCTTCTGCCTTGGAGCCAATACACAGTATTGACTCTGAGATGGAAGGTAAGGATTTAAAAAAAACGTTTATTTACTCTTCTAAGAATTATTGTTCAAGACAATTTAGTATTATACCCAAAGGCCTTTAAAAGAATTTCTTCAGTTTGATCCAGCAATACCACTACTAGGTTTGTAACCCAAACAGGTAATAAAAAAAGGGTTGTATAAAAATATTCATAGCCACATTCTTTGTGGTGACAAAAAATTGTAAAATGAGGTGGGGTACATTGATTGGGGAATGACTGAACCAATTGTGATATATGATGGTGAAATGAGCAGAACAAAGCGAACATTGTACACAGAAAATTAAACATTGTGGAAGGATCCAATATAATGGACTTTACTCCTAATAGCAATGCAGTGATCCAGCACAAACCTGAGGGACTTATGAGAAAGAATGCTATCCATATTGAGAACAAGAACTGTGGGAGTAGAAACAGAAGGAAAAGCTATGACTTATCACTTGTTCATATGATTATATGATTTGGGATTTTGGTTCTAAAGGATTGCTCTAGTGCTAAAATGAATAATATGGAAATAGGTATCAAGTGATAACATTTGTATACCCCAGTGGAATTGCTTGTTGACTCTGGGAGTTGGGAGGTAAAGAAAATAAATCATGTAAACGTGGAAAAATATTGTGAAAATTTTTTGAAGCATTTTTGTGGTGCATTTTTCTTTGAGGTTTTTTCTTATAGATGTTTTCAAGTCATTTACTTTTACTGAGTTTATATTTTGAGCTTCGCTATGTGAAAGGAAATTTATTTATCTTAATCAAGTACTTAGCTCTACGTTTTTAACTCAGTCAGAAACCTGTGAATCCTCTGACAAGAGTTTACCCCCTCAGAGGAGGAGAGGTGGATCCCACAAACACTGCCCCTCTGGGCAGTATTAGGCAAATTGAAAGACTGTGATTAGTTTTTCTGAAGAGTGGGAGAGCCAGGAAGTGACTTAGAAATGGGTGCATAAAAGGGCAGCCCAAGGACTTAGTGGCTCTCTTCTGCTTTAGTGAGCTGAGCTAAAGGTGCTCACGTGCTTTGGTGTGTGGAGAGACTCTTTTCTTGGATCCTATGTTGGCTTGCTGGTTGAGTGTCTGGAGCTGGAGGTTTTGGGGTGATTCCAACGTCTCCTGTCTCTTCTGATTTTGGCTTCCTAATTAGGACTCCACAGCATCCTGGTGTGATTTGCTTTCAGATTCACATTCACAGTTTGAAAGCACTAGGATTAGGATTTAGGGAATTTTTGTAGTTAAGGTTTTTTTCCCTACCTTTTTCCTTCATTTCCCACTTTCATTTTCTCTAGCTGGTTGTAAATAAAAGCTGCCAATGCTCATTTTGACTTAAGGGATAATATTTTATAAACGGTGACCACAGTATTATTTTTATGACTCTTATAGTGAGTCAGAACACAATTTGAAGCCTTACATCTATTATCACAGAAACTTTTACATTCAAGTTCTTTTTTGCAGTTAGCTCATTTTCCAGATGATTTCTTGACTTTGGACTTCATCTTAGAGTTGGGTTCTCCTTGCTTTAGATGTGAAGGTAGATTGGCTAGCCTGAGGTTCCACAGCCTGATTTAGGGTCTTATGCTTTCAGTGCTTCTAGGTTGTGTGATGTGGGTGGAGTTCTGGTCCTTGTCCTCCTGATCTAGACTCTGGTCCTTACCCAGGTAGGGCTGCTGCTCCTATATAATGACAAATTAGCAGTGCTCCTCTCCATCCTGGAACTGAGATCCAAAACCAGATAATGGGCAAAGGGACTGCCAAAGGGTATCTGGTCCTAATCCCTACAATCTCTTTCTGACCAGGTGTTTAGTCCTCTTACCATTCTTGAATGTGGAGTATTCTCATTGTCACTCTCACTGCCATTTCCACAGTCTCTCAGCCACATAGCTGCTGCTGCTGCCACCACACTGTATGTCTAGACAGCTCCTACCCTGTTATCTGCAGAACTCTTTCTGCATTCCTAATCTCTTGGATGGAGAAATGACTCACGGTAACATTTTATTGGTTCTCTTGCTCAGAATTTGTTTCAACATACATTTTAAAATGTGTTTAGAGGGTTCTTTTTGGAGAGATCATCATTCACACTCCCTTGTCTCAGCCATCTTGTCTCTAGCCTCTTTTGTCTTTGTTCAGTACTTTCTCACTTTTGTGAAAGAGGAATGTGATTCTTGGGTGAACTGATCCCTCCACTGGGGGATGCCTTTTCCACAGACCTCCAGCCTTGAAATTGAGGGATACCTGAGCAGATATCTAGATCTTTCTCATCCTGATTATGGAAGCTGTGACCAATGAGGCTATTCTAATGGATCTTGTGAGAGGTAAAAAAAAGGATAAAGTAAGGCATAGGCTACATGAGTGGAGGAATATTAAGGGATGACCAATGTGGGATATGGAAATAAAGACTAGATAGTTATCTCATCTAATAACCATGTGACTATGGTTCTGGCTTGGAAGAGTTAAGATCAGCATTCAGGAGGCTTAGAAAAGAGAGCCCATAACTAGCATGAGATTGATAAGGGTTTGCCCCAGCACACCTATATGAGATGGAGGACATGCTTCCTCTGGGGAATGGGATTGAAAGAATGTTGTTTTTCCCTTTGGCAGGCTACCATATCCAGATCTCATTGTGAGGACCTCTGCCAACCACTGGGTGATCTAATTGCCCCACAAAATCCCAAGTGGCCCATCCTGCGAAGGCCATGTCAGGTTGTGCTTTCATTCCTTCTCATAAAATAACTTTACTTATGTTCAGGCTGCCCTCTCAGATTACAACCATTGTATGTACCATCTCTAATTATGTTTTCTCTGTTTTTGCTCCAGGTTGAAAAAACCCTACTAATAACTGTGGAAAAAATGTATCACACCAATAGAGAACTCTAAGCTAAAAAATGGGTTTATTGAGGGGAAGCCCACCTCACAAGAAAGCCAGACCCTGGTCCCATCAGAACCAGAGACTACCAGCCTTAGAAGATGGCCTTTGTTTATCAAGAGAAATCTTATGACATAGTGACAGAGATACAAAAAAAGTAAAAGATGCTCATATCTTTCACATAGGTGGTTTTGAATTAGTGGCACAAGTGTTGATTGAGCAAGTGAATGCCAAAGAAGATCACTTTGGGTGGTAACTTAAGTCTGTTATTATTGCTGACCTTTTAAAGGCCTTTGCACTCTTGGTTTCTTTTACTGACAATAGTAGGAGCCAGCAGTTTGTGGAAACAAGTATGGTCTTCCTCCTGTGTGACCCTCTTGAGGTTGCACCCAAAGCAGGCCTCCACCTCTTTCCCCAAGGCAGGCCTCCTCCTCCTTCCTGACCTTCTTGAGTGAGCTTGCACCTAACATGGTGTGATGGACTACCTGGTAGTCACTTTTGTTCATAGGCTTCACGTTAAAAGATGTGAAGAAGATTTAATACCACCCTAAACTGTAACTTTCTTAGCTAATCCCTATAATTTTATAAAGCAGACTGTATCATTTGACTATTAACTCAAAACTAATGATTTTATTGTGAAAATAATCATAAAGACAAATACTATTATAATCATAGAAGTGGGTGGGACTTTCACATTCATAGTATCCCTTCTTTGATCCAAAGAAAGCTGCAAGAGCATCTTTTACTGGAACATTCTAGAGGCAAAGCAGGGGTTTTGGAGCAACAATTAATTTGTGAGTAGATATACTTATGCTAACATAACATACAGAGACATTGATAAGATTTAGTTATTACCTTAATTGCTAAAACAATGAAGTACTAATATATATCTCTATAATGTGTAGGCATAGTTGAAAGCAAACATTAGAATGAAAGTATTTGGCAGACTCAGATAGTAGTAGGACAGGAATGTAATCCCGCACAGTCACTACAGTCTCTAGGTACTTCTTGCAGGTGTCTTGCTTCTTCCCAGGGCAATAAATTTGTTTTATTTTTTTTTGTCTTTTCTTTAGAAATCCATTTAATTAATTAATTCAATTAGAATATTTAGAATACTTTTCCATGATTACATGTGTGAAAGTGAAATTACCCTCCCTTTGTTTTCTTTGATGTAATCAGTCAGGAACTTTTTACCATTGATATTGTTATAAGTAAGATGGCAGATGAGGTGGGTTTGCAGAGGAGATATAGATGCAGGGAAAAGATTCTAGAATGTGGGGGAAAGAGGGTGAGACAGTTAACTGGTTTTTGAGCTGGGTGCTTCTCTGGTTTGACCTGGAGGGACTGGCTGATTTCCCTTGGCTGTTTCTACCTTGTCTTTCCCATCCTACCTGCTTACCCTCTGGCTTGCTGAGCTTCCTGAACCATCTGGGCCATCTGTAAGATTAGGTCTGAGATCCTTCTGGATCCAGGACCTCTCCCTGGGTCCTGTCCTATCAAATTGCCAAAACCCACTACTTCCTATTACCATCAAAAATCAGGGTTTTTGGTTTAGTGTAGGTTTATCTATATTAGGGACTGGGATCTGTAGTCAGGTAAGGATCAGAGTAGCTCAAATCTGTGAATATTCTTGGTGAGGAGACATCCCTTAAGGGGAAAAGACCTTCATAGGAATTGGTCAGTGGTTGTGGTTTCATAGGAGGTGTCTGTGTGGATACTGAGGTAGTACAGGTAGGAACTTGTATGGTAGGATACAAGGTTTTCTTGGGGCTGCAGTTGGTCATGGGGTGGGAGAAGTGACAAGGCAAGACAGGACATTGGGAGAAGGAGCAGGGGAGAAAAGGTTAGCCAGGAATTGCTCAATACGAGAGAGGTGGTTTTCCATCCGACACATAGGAGAGGGGCCTTCCATGTCTATTTCCATATCAATTTCTTTGGGTAGTTCAGGAATAGGGTTGGAAAATTTGGATATATCTTGGATGGAATCATCTATTGCCATTTGACCACTTAAGGAGTGCTTAAAATTGTCTAATTTATTTTGAATGTCAGCTTGCATTTTAGCTTGCATTTTTTGTATGATAAGTTTTTGTGCCTAAACATTTAGGAATTGACATAGAAAATTCATTAGGAACATAAGGAGAAGGAGACATTCTGAGAACTTAAAGGTTCCCAACTGAATGAAAGCCAAAAAGGTTTCTTGTAAAGTAGAAATCGTGATGTTTGGTGTTGTTTTTATAAAGGTCTCATTTTATTATATTTTATATGATATTGTATGATTTTATTGCTGCTCTCCAGTGCCAAAAAGCAGCCACTGCAGTTCATCAAGAGGCAAAACTGAGTGCTCAATAATGGTCTCTACTAGTGAAGAGGTAATGGGGGTGGGGGTGGGGGCAGAATCCCGGTGGCAGTATGGAGAATCTGGCTACAAAGGCAGGGTTGAGGAGAATTTTAAGGTAAGGATTTTGGGCTGGTTTTTAGGGGCAAGGACACCTCTTAGCTAGAGTGGGAAAAGGTTTTACCTAAAAGGAAGTATAGGAAGCAAGCTGGGGTGGGTGGAGAAGGACTTGGTTAGGAGGGAGGACCAGCTGCCCACTAAGGGAAAAAGGGATTCCCCCCTCTGGGCTGGGTGGCAGGGAATTTAAGGCTTAGAAGTAGCATCAGCAGCAGCAGCAGCAGAAAGAGTTAGCAGGAACAGCCTCTGAGGGAAGAGACCCAACTGTCTGGCTCTCCTGGTGGACAGGTGTAGGCAATGAGTCTGGGAAATCTCTGAAAGGTTTCCAGTGGGGAGAAGGAAAAACATGGCCGGAGAAGAAATTCTGTCCCTTCATGTTCACCAAAAATTGTAGGAATAAAAATGAATAAATATTCCTGATATTTTAAATGAAAGAATTTATAACAAAAACGAGAGGGAAAGGGATTCCTTCAGTTAAATGAGCAGAGCACAGAGCCAGAGACTCGCACCTGCCACATTTGAGCCAAAGCAAAACCTTAAAGAGCCTCACAGAGTCAAATTTATCTCCCAAGCCTCTATACGTCAAATGAGGATGTCCTTAAAAAGATGCTGGGAATGTAGCTCAGATGTGGCAAATTTTCCACCTATACACTTCTAACAAAATACTGAGGTATATACAAGAGTTTATTAATGTCCGTCATTGAAAAGATTTTCTTAGAAAGTTAAGGACTGACTTATAAGCATAATGAAATATCCAAATCACTAGAAATTTGGATCATTATTAACGTTAAGCCAAAAAGCACCTTAAAATGACTTACAGTATTCCAAGCCTTTACAATAAATACAGTTTCTGTATTTTAAAAACAAACACTACATTGTGAATGATGTAAGTCTTTTGAAGGAAAAAATTATGGCCCCATATTTAAAATGTTTGTGTTGGTTAATCTATAATATTGCTCCCATGTTAAGAGAGCACCTTCTACTGATGATGAGTAATTGTATTGATCATATCGTATTGGAATAATTGTTTGCCTTGAGCATTATTGCTATATCACTATTGTAATTTTGTTATTGATGTATATTCCATCCCACTGTTTCTATTTGTACTATCCTATATTTGACCCTGAGCATATACCTTGTAAAAGTCCCTAAACTAATTGAACAAAAAATGTTGTATTGATAATTTGATGTACTTGTATTTTGTGTATTTTGAAAATTTGGTACTTTCTTTGAAGATGTCTTACCCATTGCCTATTGTTTTTATAAACTTGTTACTTTACTTTGAGAAAATAATTTGCACTCACACTGTGGATCATGGCTAAGTTAAGAAGGAATGGATCTAAATTTTTGGGTTAAGAAACTTTTATATCCTACCTCTCCTTGAGTGACACAGATTGTAAAATATTTTTTTTTGATTGCCATTGAGTTTAAGATACATGATTTTGATTTTTAGAACATTTTTTATAATTGCATGTGCAATTTGAGTTTTCTGAAGCACACATTGTCAATATTAAGAGAATTTTTTTGATTTTACACTACTGTAGGTTTAGTATGTCCATTAGCCCTAAATGTAGCTGCCTAACCAACAGCCTTAGCCTGTTGAAACTGCCATTGGTATTTAACTATGATGGGACTTTGCTTCATAAATATGTCTGATTCAAGGAAACAGGACCAAAAAGGAGCACAGACTTCACCTACACAGTGCCAACAAAGCACGGACTTAACCTGAATAGTGCTAAAAGAGCACACAGGCCAAAAAAAAAACCAGTCCGGTAGGATTGATGAAATTCTGTGCCACTGCTAAAGGACTTGAACAGTGTGTGAGACTCGAGGTTGCGGCCTTGACATATGTTAAGATGCAGGACTCCATGTACTACATTCCTTGTGAAATACTTTCTATCAAGTACCTAATAATTGGCTGTCCTGGCTCCCCTACCCCTGAGAGAAAACAAAAGATCAGATCAAGGAATAAACAAAATCTAGTTCCTTTTCCATCTTTCATGCTGTGGTGTTTGACTGTGGTCCTGGCTGCCGAGTGGTGTTATATTCATAATCTGGGAAGAGATAGATGCCACTTTGAATGGCAGGGAAGGCAGTTGGAAGAATGTTCTCAGGTGTCATGAGCCAGGAGCAAACGTCAGTTGGTCCCACAATATAAATACTCCTGACAGCCACTCTGAGGGATAAGTACATTATGTAGGACATGGATTACTTTAATTGGGCCCTGATTCAAGGACTTGTTATGATTTTCTTTTTCCTTACTTAGGATTTTTACATATCAGATTTGGATTATATTTTATCCAGTAGTTACTTGCATTTTTGTGATATTTTTTGAACTAGGTTTGAGTCTTGGCTTTGATACATTCCCATGTGCAATACTAGCTTCAATAACTTCTCTCACAGAGACCATATATACTGTTACTGCATCTTTAAGAAACAATAGATTACTGCATGACTGAGAGTGTAACTATAGGAATGGAGTGTCTATTACTTGCTATGATGGAAGAGAAACTGGATAAGGTATGGAGATAAAGAGGATGAAAGGAATGTGAATTCTAAGGACCTGTTTTCATTTTACCCTGGGAAGAAACATTTTTAGAGAACTCATGAAAAACTTTAGCTGCTCTCCTAAGAAAGCTGAATGATGGGACTATGTTTCCAGAACTGAGAAGTCAGTAATTGCAATAAGACAAATGTGACTTTGTATGTGATTTTCTCACACCTGATATAATTGAGTGTTTTATCTTGTTACACTGTTATATAAATAATATGGATAGTAACTGTTGTTTAAATCTAAGAGATTGAGATTGAGATTATACATTTATATGTATGACATATATACTGATATTCTACATATTTATACAGAGGAAGAAAGGAATGGAAGAATAAAGAGATGAACTATTGCTTTGGGGAAATTATTTCACTAGTTATATAAATGATCTAAATCAAATAAATAATATTAAGTAAATTGGTGTGGGGACTCACATCTGATTAATTACTTAAAGAGAGAAAGCTTGCAATGTTATCAATTGGTAAGGGGACACCCAGACACCTTTGAATTATCCCAAAACTCAGGATTTTTAGAATGAATAAGGTACCAATTTTATCAACTACCTATGGTGTGCTTCCTTTTGCTCCATGGAGGTCACACTTGAAATGGTCATCCCTTAACATTTGCTATATGTTCTATAATTTGTTACCTTAAAAACTATGATCCCCAGCAAAACTATGATTCCCAGCACTCTACTCACTTCCTGTCATTACATGCTAATGTAGACAGGATATAAATTGGGTGTAGTTCTGTCTCTCGGTCTCTTTCCTTCCAGTAGAGGCTTTGGTGGAGCTTCTCTACATTGGGGATCCTACTCCCTGAAGAAGGCCAGCAGCCCAAGGGAATTGTCCCTGGGGCCCTCATCCCAGGTGAGTGCAGTCCATCCCCAGCCCTGGTCAAGCTTCCCCAAGGTGGCATACAACAGAGGTAAGGAAGCTTCATCCTGTTAGACTCAGTGTGTCTTTTGCAACACTGTCATCAGGGTAGAAATTGTCCTTCTAAATCCCTCCCTTTGACCATTTCTTAGGTCAAGTGGGAGCTCTGTGCTAAGCACTGTGCCAATCTTCTGGGCATTCAAAGGAAGGAAATCAATCCCTGCCCTCCAGGAGGTCACAGTCTCATGGGGAGAAACCACGTAAGCATGTGGGTGTACAGAGAATCCCTGGTCAATGTAGATGGGAGCCCTTTAGGAAGACTTTATAGCTTTCAAGGACCAAGAAGAGCTTGAAAAGGGACAGAGTGTGAGGAGATGAAGGGTCTTGGCCAGGGATAATCCAGGAGGCCACTGACCCTAGTCAGAGAGGAAGTGGAAGGGAGGAAGGTATAAGCAGCCTGGAAAAGGGAGTTCAAGGCCAACTATGTGGTGTCTACTCTGAGCCACCAGCCTTCTCAGTATGATAGTATTTAGTCCTGTGGGGAGATTTGTCAAGGACCTCGTGTCCAGGGTTCCCACAGAGCATGGAATTGCTGCTTCTCTGCTTCTACGGTTGACACTTGCTGGGAACAGTCAGACTGAGGCAGCCCAGGAGGCAGCCAGACAGGCCCTGGGCTGTGTTTGTGTCCACTCAGGAGGGTGATCACCTGCTATATTGGTGATGGATTAGATCTCCCACTTCTAGAGATCTCCTGTTCTATTTGTTGGTATTTGTTGGCGTTCAGTCCTTGCAGGTATGTCTGTCCCTTTGTGACCCAATTTGGGGATTTCTTGGCAAAGATCCTGGAGTTCTACAGAGCCTCAGGGAGCCACGAGCCTGGCCTAGATTTTATTTCTCTGTTGGCTGGTCCCAAACCCTTTACTGGATCGTTCCCACGTGGCTTCAGGCCTCTCAGGTTGACTGAAATTGCTCCCACCAAGTGACCAATGGCTTTTCTCTCTACGACTCCTCTAAGGGTTCCATCCCTGCTTGCTATCTTTAAGAACTCAAGGACAACACTGGCTGCTCCTGCATACACCATGTTGCATGAATTTTCAGTGCATTGGTAGCCCCAGCATGAATAAGGCAGCCCAGGAGCCCAGGATGAGGGTGATCTACATCATCAGTAATGGATGGCCGAGTGTCTCTCACAATTCCAGGGATGGCACAGGGACACTCTCTGCTCCTGACCCCCATGACTCAGGCTTTGGATAGATCAGTCAGGCCTGGGATGGAGGCTTAGAAAGAAGTTTGGCATCAGGTCAGGTGAGGGGTGGAGAGAGGAAAAGTCACATTTTTAGTGAAAGAAAAAGAATGAGAATTTAGCATTGGAGTTAGAAAAGTCTGTTAAGAAGGTCTTTAATAACAAGGCAGCATTCGATGCAGTCAGCTTTGTTCTCTCCAAAATTCACTTTTGACAGCCATTCCCCCTCCTATAATAGAGCCTCAGTGGTAAGTGCTGAGGGATGAGAATGTGAGAAACAGGATTGTGATTCCCCAAGTTCAAGGAGGAAAGAGACTGGAAGGGGCTGGCTTCAAGATGGGCAGAAACAGGTATCAGGGGAGAGAGCCTGGGCTGGTGGGGGAGAAGTGCTCCCAGTGAGGAGAGCAGGTGCCCTGGCTGGGAGCTGGAGAGCTGAGTAAGGCAGGGGCATGGCAGGAAGGTGGCATCAAAGACCACATCTTGTTCTTGGAAGTAAGAGTCTAGGGAGGCCATCTAACTGGTCTGGTCTCTTGGCTTTGCCCTATCTGGTACCTGTAATTCAGAAATATTTGTTTCCTACAAACAAAATGTGTACAAGATAAATTATAGGAAATCACCCAGAGAAGATGGATCAAGAAAGGCTTCTTGCAAAAGATGGGATTTTAGTCAAGACCTGGAGGAATCCTGTGAACTCAGGAGGCAGAGACTAGTGGGGGCAGCAGTGTAGACTTGGGGAGGAGACAGAGATCCAGTAAAATGGCGATTCAGGAGATGGAGAGGCTTGTGTGAGGAAAATCAAGACCAGTGTCACTGGAGCCTGGGAATATAGAAGGTAATAAAGAGAGAGTGAGGGAGGGTAAGGGGGGAGCTCTCAAGATGACCAAACTTGTAGGTGGCTGCTTAGGTAGAATAGGAAGCCCTGGGATGGTTTGGAAGGCTGGGAGGAGTCTAGGCTAAAGAGGGGTCATTCTGGTGGCAATGGCATTGCAGATGATAGAGGGCAGGGTTTGGAGTGGAAAGGGTGGCAGGGTGCTGAGATCCTGCCCTTGGGTGCTATTGGAGGAAGGCTCTGACCTTGGACTTCAGAGGCAGGGCAAGTGGGGCTGTGGGGACTGGGAGGGCCCACCTAGAGTACACTGTTTCCAAACAGGAATCTGTCATCTTTCCTTGGAACTGAGATCTCTCTGCCTTCTCTCTTCAGGTCTGAAATATCTCTACCTTCCATCTGAGCTGAGATGTCCCTTCCTTCTTCCCATGGAGGCCAGATTTCTCTGCTTCCTTTGGGCTTGAGATTTCTCTGAATCTTTTGCTGCCCCAGCTTATGCTGGATACACCTTCCCACCTGGCCTCATCCTTCTTGTCTGAATTCCTTGAATGTCCTTCAGAAATGCCAGCAGCAGTTCTTCTCACAGACCTGACTCCAGGGGCTGCTCTCTGTCCCTGGTACTGTTGTAGGAGAGTGAGTTTTGTCCTGTGAGAGCAAATGCTAGTTCTGACCCAAAGAATTACAGCTCAGACTGTCATCCTAAAGCATGAACGTGTTTATTCCAGGATGTTTACAGATAGTTTAGCCAGGAGAATGGAAAAACCCATTACAGGAAATGGAATAGCCCTGGGGTTAGGGGACAGTGGAATTGTCCCCTTTAGGATTTCAGGATACTCCATTTTACTAAGAGTCTGGGGGGTTGGTTCTTTCCATTCATGGAAACTCTCAGCCTTTCCTCAGAATATTCCTTCCCCGAGTGTGACTGGGCTGTTCCAGGACCAGAAGCAGGGCGTGGCTCTGGAAGAGGTTCAAAGATCCACAGTGGACCTCTGTGATATTCTTCTCACAACCCCCTTCCTTTTTGCCAGCCTTTTAAGGGGGTTTTGCGTGCCAGGAGGTCATTTCTCAGTCTTGCAATCTCTTATAGAAGGGGATGAAGCCATTATATCACCTGTTAGCCTTCAGGTTACCTCGGGTGCTCCTCCCATTCTTCAGGTGTGGAATATCAAGCAAACCCTTATCGACTTGGAGGAAGTGCACAGGAAAAGCCTAGGAAGACATCTACTTTTCTACATTCTAATTTGCATTCTCTGTTATTAAAAAGCATAAAATCTAAAAGGCCCAATAACAAAAACAAACTACTTCAATTAATTTCTAAGATTTTCAAGCACCATTTAGCCCTGCCAGCCCATATCACTACTACTTGTCCAGGCTCCCATCACATCTCCAAGACCCTGGAGGGCCATTCCCAGCCTTCTCACTGGATCACAGCTACAGGACTTTCACATGTCACCCATCCTATCCCTTGGAGTTAAAGGCTGATTTCGGGAGTCATGGATGCTCTGACTGGTCTCATCTGCTCTGGGATCCCTGGCCCCTTCTGCCTTCTGGGCCTCTGCAGGAGGATGAGGGACTGGAATGGGACCATAAAGATGGAGTCAGTGAGTCTTAGAAGTAGTCTTTGATTTCTGACCTTCCTTTTCTAGTCTGATCCTACCTGCTGCCCTCCTCTTCTTTTGGTTGGAATCTCCCTGAGGGCAGGGCCAGGGGCTTTGTTACTACTCCTTTGGGTTTTCACCCTGTATAAGTGCCTGTAGGGCAGCATCCTGCCTGGGAAGAGAAGGGAAAGACTTCTCTCACTCTGTTCCTTCTAGCTCAGACAAGAGGAAACAAAGACCTGGTCCAAGCTGGGAGCCTGGAGCCAGAGGGAATGGCATGGCCTTCTTATACTGATTGCTCATACTAGGAAGAAATACAGTGCAATGAAGAATCATAACTCAGGAGACCCCAGTGAAAAGGACAATTTTGTAAATTTTTAGAATCTACAAAATGAAGGAAAAAAGTCTTAATTCTTTCTCATAGAAAAGAAGGAAGCTCAAGGTAAAATATAGATAATAGAAAGAGAAATCATGTTTTAAGGAAGAAGTCATAATGAACAAGTGAAAAGAGATTTTTATCTACATCTAGCCTCTACCTGGACCTGAATTTTGTGTGCAAAATCTCTATTAACACTGAGGCAGCGTTTCCTTTCAGATGGGCATTGAAGGGAACTCTGTACCTCCCAAGGCAGCTCCTTGCCCTTTGGAAGATATTGTTAATTGAACAGGGCAGTTCTTCACTGTGTAAGAAACCTTAAAGAATTCATAGCTTGACCCCTTGGACATGTTATAAAATAAGAGATGGATGGTATCTCTATACTCCTAATAGGCTAGTTATTATATTGTTGTTCTTAATCTGAGGAGGCTGTGTTTGGGTTCCCTTGATGGCTGGTACAGGGACACCCAGGTCCTGCCACCCAGCTGGATGTTATTATAACTGCCCTTCTTTATAACAGTGCCCAGGCAGGATCCCTAAAGGTCAGTGGATGGATAACCCTTTCAGGTTCCACCTGGGGTTGATTGATTATTACTATTGGGCTTTATTAGCCTTGGATAATGTTCATCTGACTGCGTTTCTCCCTCCCCAGAGTGATGATGGAATAACTACTCCTGGAAGGTACTTAATAAATTTATCTATGTTGTTAACAAGAGAAAGGAATGATCAGGAATGGATTGGGAATAAGAGGCCCTGTCACTAAAGCTATGACACTAATCCCTCAGGACTGTAGGCTGTTCAGTAATGTTGGGCTCTTGTTTTTCACCTCCTCTGGCTCAGCCTGGCCATGGCCAAACCAGAGTAAGATATCTATTTGGATGACACAAATATTGATGATTTCTCTCAGCTTCTTACTGCCAGTTGTTGTGCTGGTCCTACAGCCTTCAGGAAAAACCACCCTTACCACCCTTTTCTTCTTCTCATACCCACTTCCTGGTTCCCCTGCACCCCCCTGGGCCCAGGATACCTAAGTATCTAGAGATGCTTTAAAAGCCTAAATATCTAGGGGGAATTCAGAGAGAATCAGAGGATTCACGGTCAGACCCACAGATCAGTCAATCAATGTCCAAGATCAGGTTGATGTTTTAGTCAAAGATTTCAGGTCAAAGCTCTTAAAACAAAAGCCAAGGGTCCCAAAATCAAAAAGGCCCTTCTCAGAAGTCTCTCAGGGTATTTATACCCTCTCTGGCCAACTCCCTTTTTTTTTTCCCACGGCCTCTGCAAACATTCCAAAGTCTCCAACTGTCATCAAGTGTCAATCAAGGTGTGACTCTCAACTCCCAGAGCTTGAACATGACAGACATCATCCTAAACCTCCAGAGAGTCCAGAACCCCCAAAGGACTGCGGTTCAAGAGAATCAACGCTGAATCATGCTGTTCATTTTCTCAGAGAAGGATGATGAACTCAGCATAGAGTATAAGACGTAATAGATGGTATATTGTTAAATAAGATGAATATTTGGTATATCTGCACTAACTGGCACAATACCTTTGGCTCTGAGGAGAAAATAAGGACATTTTTATTCCACATTGAAAATTAGTGCATGAGAGGTAAAAAGAGTATCTTATTTCTCAGCTTAGCATATAAATTTTACCAAGAATGACCATGTGATAGTGCCTACAAAATGATGAGAAAAGAATATCTGGAAGGTTACCTGAGCCTGAGAAAATTGTAAGTATAATCGACAAGTGACATTTAAAGAAAAGTTAATAAAGACAGTGGAGAAAAACTGTCTTCTACTAAGAACAGAGCATGTTTAGGTTCAGGGTTTGAGTTGTAGTCTAGCTGCATGGAGGCTGGTCAGGTCACTCCTCCATTCTGAGCTCTTGGCCTGACTTGTGAAGAGTGATGCGAACCCTGGGCCTGCCTGTGTCACAGCTCCATTGTGAGCTTTCAGTGTTATTGTTCATGAAGCTATTTTAAAAATCAATCATCTTGCAGATGTAACAAGGTGGTGTATCCACAGGCTGACTCTGCTTGTTTCAGATTTTTAAAGTCCTCTTTGATTGGGGAAATAGAATAAAAATAAATTTACTTCCCTCCATCAGAGGAAAGAGCTTATATTTCTGTGCTGATATCATTATTTGTTTTCTTCAGAGACTGAGGCCAGTTTTGAAGTTAAGGAGGTATCTACAAAACTGAGCCTTTCTGTAGAAGGATCTGGCCCCCAAAGATACATGAATGAGGCTCCTAGTGACTTCATTTGGACAGTATTTTTGTGACTAATGTCAAAGTAAATAAAAATCCAAAGTGTTACTGTGAATCTGATGAAACTAGAGAAATTCAGACAATATAGAATAGTGAATACAACAAATACTTTTGTGTAGATGAAAAACTTTTTCAGTCCTGTGGACATCTCCTGAAATGCCCATTTTTCAAGTTAATCTGGAATGGCCTTCAGATCTCATTAAACACTGTAGAAATGGTTTCTGGGAGCAATAAAGGTGGGATGACCTTTAGCGAGAACTCTGAGCTTGCTGCACATCAGATTATCCAAAATGAAGAGAAAACCTATGAATGTAAACAGCGTTGAAAGGCTTTCCCACAGAGGGGCTATCTTCCTGCACATTAGCGAATACCTGTGAGGCTGAGCTTACAGTTGCCACTCTTAGCTTATTTATTTTATTTTTTAATTTTTAGAAAAAATTTCCATGGTTACATAATTAATGTTTTTACATTGCCCTTCAACCCCTCAACCTCCCCTCCCTCCATAGCTAACTTGCATTTCCACTGGTTTTAACATGTGTGGTCTGTCAAGACTGATTTACATATTACTGATAGTTACTTTGGTACGGTCTTTTCGGGTCTACATCCCTAATCATGTCCTCATCAACCCAAGTGTTCAAGCAGTTGCTTTTCTTCTGTGTTTCCTCTCCTGTAGTTCTTCCTCTGAATGTGGGTAGCGTACTTTACCATAAATCCTTCAGAATTGTTATGGATCATTGCATTGCTGCTAGTACAGAAGTCCATTATATTTGATTTTACCACAGTGTATCAGTCTCTGTGTACAATGTTCTTCTGGCTCTGCTCCTTTCATTCTGCATCAATTCCTGGAGGTCTTTCTAGTTCACATGGAATTCCTCCAGTTTATTATTCCTTTGAGCACAATAGTATTCCATCACCAGCATATACCACAATTTGTTCAGCCATTTCCCAATTGAAGGGCATACCCTTGTTTTCCAGTTTTTTGCCACCACAAAGAGCACAGCTATAAATATTTTCTTACAAGTCTGTTTATCTATGATCTCTTTGGGGTACAAACCCAGCAATGGTATGGCTGGATCAAAGGGCAGGCATTCTTTTATAGCCCTTTGAGCATAGTTCCAAATTGCCATCCAGAATGGTTGGATCAGTTCACAACTCCACCAGCAATGCATTAATGTCCCAATTTTGCCACATCCCCTCCAACATTCATTACTCTCCCTTACTATCATTTTAGTCAATCTGCTAGGTATGAGGTGATACCTCAGATTTGTTTTGATTTGCATTTCTTTAATTATTAGAGATTTAGATTACTTTCACATGTGCATATTGATAGTTTTGATTTCTTTATCTGAAAATTGCCTATTCATGTCCCTTCTCTATTTATCAATTGGGGAATGGCTTGATTTTTTATACAATTGATTTAGCTCCTTGTACATTTGAGTAATTAGACCTCTGTCAGAATTTTTTGTTATATTTTTTCCCAATTTGTTTCCCTTCTGATTTTGACTACATTGTTTTTGTTTATACAAAACCTTTTTAATTTAATATAATCAAAATTGCTTATTTTACATTTTGTAATTTTCTCTAACTCTTGCTTGGTTTTAAAATCTTTCCTTTCCCAGAGATCTGACAAGTAATACTATTCTGTGTTCACCTAATTTACTTATAGTTTCCTTCTTTATATTCAAGTCATTCACCCATTCTGAATTTATCTTGGTGTAGGTTATGAGATGTTGATCTAAACCTAATCTCTCCCATATTGTTTTCCAATTTCCCCAACAGTTTTTGTCAAATAGTGGATTTTTGTCCCCATAGTTGGACTCTTTGGGTTTATCATACACTGTCTTGCTGACGTCACTTACCCCAAGTCTATTCCACTCATCCTCCCTTCTGTCTCTTAGCCAGTACCATATTGTTTTTTATTTTTTTTTTATTTTTTTTATTTTTTAAACCCTTAACTTCTGTGTATTGACTTATAGGTGGAAGAGTGGTAAGGGTAGGCAATGGGGGTCAAGTGACTTGCCCAGGGTCACACAGCTGGGAAGTGTCTGAGGCCGGATCTGAACCTAGGACCTCCCGTCTCTGGGCCCGGCTCTCAATCCACTGAGCTACCCAGCTGCCCCCAGTACCATATTGTTTTGATGACTGCTGCTTTATAGTATAGCTTAATATCTGGTACTGATAAGCCACCTTCCTTCATGTTTTTTTTTCATTATTTCCCTTGATATTCTTGATCTTTTGTTCTTCCAAATAAACTTTGTTATAGTTTTTTTCTAATTCAGTAAAAAAATTTTTTGGTAGTTTGATAGGTATGGCACTAAATAAGTAAATTAATTTGGGTAGAATGGTCATTTTTATTATGTTAGCTCATCCTACCCATGAGCACTCAATGTTTTTCAAGTTGTTTAGATCTAGTTTTAATTGTGTGGAAAGTGTTTTGTATTTATGTTCGTATAATTACTGTTTGTTTTAGTAGATAGATTCCTAAGTATTTTATATTGTCTAGGGTGATTTTAAATGGTGTTTCTCTTTCTACCGCTTGCTGCTGTGATATGTTGGAAATATATAGAAATACTGATGATTTATGTGCATTTATTTTGTATCCTGCAACGTTGCTAAAGTTGTTGATTATTTCTACTACCTTTTAAGTTGATTCTCTAGGATTTTTTTAATACAGCATCATATCATCTGCAAAGAGTGATAGCTTAGTCTCCTCATTGCCTATTTTAATATCTTCAATTTCTTTTTCCTCTCTTATTGCTACTGCTAGTGTTTCTAGTAAAAATAGAGGTGATAATGGGCATCCTTGTTTTACACCTGATCTTATTGGAAAGGCTTCTAATTTATCCCCATTGCATATTATGCTTGATGATGGTTTAAGATATATACTGTTTATTATTTTTAGGAAAGGATCTTCTATTCCTATACTTTCTAGTGTTTTCACTAGGAATAGGTGTTGTATTTTGTCAAAGGCTTTTTCAGCATCAATTGAGATAATCATGTGTTTTTTGTTGGTTTGCTTGTTGATATGGTCAATTATGTGGATGGTTTTCCTAATGTTGAACCATCCTTGCATTCCGGGTATAATTCTCACCTGATCATGATGAATAACCCTCTTGATCACTAGCTGGAGTCTTTTTGCTAGTATTCTATTTAAGATTTTTGCATCTATGTTCATTAAGGAGATTGGTCTGTAATTTTTTTCCTCTGTTTTTGATCTACCTGGCTTTGGAATCAATACCATATTTGTATCATAAAAGGAGTTTGGTAAGACTCCTTCTTTGCTTATTATTATTATTTTTTTTTTGGCTGCCAATTTCACTTTATTTTTGTGTTGCTTTTTGGCTGGGCTCTCTATCGTGTCTTTGCTTGGCCGAGACTCTGAGACATCCAACGACGAGCAAGGAGGTACTGAGACATTTTCCAAGGCATCAGGCACACCAGGGCCAGAGGCCAATTTTTCTTTGCTTATTGTCATTTTCATTTGTTGTTCTTCTGTTAAAATCATAATTTCAGAAGGAGAGCGGGGATGTTCCTCAAACTGAATAAGATCAGTAGACTCAAGAATGACTGGATCAGGTCTCAGTTGTGGGGAGGGCAAGCAAGAAGGGACTGGCTCACACAAAAGGTCTACAGGTGAAGTATTAGTTAAGCAAAGGAGCTCCTGCTCAGTTTGATTAGGGCCATTAGGACATATTCCTAGGGTGAGTCCTAAGGAGGCACAAGATTCAGGTGTCTCCAGAGTGAGTTCACTGTTGTCTTCTATCTGGTTTTCATGATCACTCACATGACTGGCAGGAGAGAAACTGGGAGAACTCAACCGAGTTTTCATGTCACTTTTTAAAACAACAATTCTCTTGTGACCATGTCCTTTTATCCAGACTACCTGTGGAATTGATCCCAAGAGTTCCTCCAGGCTACTATAACCATATGTCTTGGGCTGTAACACTTCTCCTATATATTTGGTATAGACCACAGGAAATTCATGAAGGAATATTTGCTGGTAGTGGTAGGTGTGAAAGAGAGATCGGACATTTTTTGCAAACAAATATAAATTGGTGAGCTTCACATACTCTTCTGTTGTATCAGTGGTAAAAACCTCAACCAAGTATGGCAGACTCTTCAAAAGTTCAGATAGGGTCATGAATCCATATTCACAAGGGTTGAGAAAAGCACTATAGGTAGTTTCATAATGTCTCTTGAGCTGATCAACAGAAGGAAAAAAGGCTTCTTCCCAAGACATTAACACCACCAGCAGCTGGGCAGTTAGAGACCGAAGAGATTTCCTATTTATCAGTTGAATCTGCCTGCCAGATTCTGTATCAGCGACCTTTATAACATGGCAGAGTTTTTGCATTAATGCTGGAACTGAACTGACATCATAGTCTTGGAGACGCAGGGTATAACCAAAAGTTTTACCATATTCTGTAAGTAAATCAGTCATCATAAGACAGTTGTCTTTCTGAGACCGAAGAAGTTTAACAAACTGGGCAGCTAAAGCCTTGACACGCTCTACCTCTGTTAAAGTAAGGATCTTTTCTTGTCCACATTCTAATAC
>NC_058132.1:11450772-11467929 GCF_016433145.1 Gracilinanus agilis | reverse complement strand
GAAAGCTCACAATGGAGCTGTGACATAGGCAGGCCCAGGGTTCGCATCACTCTTCACAAGTCAGGCCAAGAGCTCAGAATGGAGGAGGGACCTGACCAGCCTCCATGCAGCTAGACTACAACTCAAACCCTGAACCTGAACATGCTCTGTCCTTTGTAGAAGACAGTCTTTCTTCACTGTCTTTACTAACTTTTTTCCTTAAATGTTACTTGTCGATTATACTTACAATTTTCTCAGGCTCAGGTAACCTTCCAGATGTTCTTTTTCTCATCATTTTGTAGGCACTATCACATGGTCATTCTTGGTAAAATTTATATGCTAAGCTGAGAAATAAGATACTCTTTTTTACCTCTCATGTACTAATTTTCAATGTGGAATAAAAATGTCCTTATTTTCTCCTCAGATCCAAAGGTATTGTGCCAGTTAGTGCAGATATACCAAATATTCATCTTATTTAACAATATACCATCTATTTTATCTCATACTCTATGCTGAGTTCATCATCCTTCTCTGAGAAAATGAACAGCATGGTTCAGCGTTGATTCTTTTGAACCGCAGTCCTTTGGGGGTTCTGGACTCTCTGGAGGTTTAGGATGATGTCTGTCATGTTCAAGCTCTGCAAAGGACATGCTGAGTCTAACAGGATGAAGTTTCCTTAGCTCTGTTGTATGCCACCTTGGGGAAGCTTGGCCAGGGCTGGGGATAAACTACACTCACCTGGGATGGGGGGTCTCTGTGTCCCGGGGGCAATTCTCTTGGGCTCCCAGGCTTCTTCAGGGAGTAGGATCCCCAATTGTAGAGAGAACAATTTGATGACTTCAAGATTTGTTTTTTTAAATTTTCAAGTACATTTGTTGAATGTTGCTATGAAAATCTCTGAACATATTAATCTTTTCTCCTCTTTTCATAATATTCCCTGAGTCTCTTCTAAGCAGTGGTATTTTGAGTAAATCAGTATAGCCTCCTTATTTGCCATACATCCCTTTCTCTAGTGAGGTCAAGTTCTATGTACCTTCCTCCCAGTTCAATTAAGCTATATATAAATTGGAAGAGTGACATCCTCCAATTGTTTAAGGTTTTCATATTTGGTCCATTTGCCTGGCATATCTGAGCATTCTCGCATTGCCTTTAGCAATGCCTCCCTGGCACACCATAGCTGCAAATATTCATCTTCATTAATTATATTCCATTTTGGGTCATGTTCTGGCCAATGAACTGCATTCCTTCCTCTAGTTCTATTAACAGTAGAAATAATTTTGCCTTTCTCCCGTTTAGTCAAAAAGGCCTGGAGCAAGATTTGTACATCCTGATGAGCAAGATCATATGTATGGAATATGTTGTCCAGGGTCCTGATGACAATTGGTTCATCCTCACGTGAGGAGACATTTTGTTTGAACTTTTTTATATCCTGGGGAATACAAGGCGCGTGGGGCCTTAATGTCCCAAAGTTTCCATTTGTCCATAATGTGGGCACTTTCCTTAAGGAGAAAAGGCCTTCATATGATGCATTTGCAGTCCTAGTCTTTTTTGTAGATGTTACCAAGAAAGTAAGGGGAAAGTATGGGGAGGAGCTCGGTCAGGGAATGGGCAGGGTTGGGGGTTGGGACAAGGGGCAGGACATGGCAGGGCACTGGGAGAAGGGGCAGGGTAATGACAGGGTGACCAGGAGCTGTAAGAGTCATGAGAGGAGAAATTCCACTTTAGGTACAAGTGGGTAAGGATCTTCCACCTGAGGTAGAGGTGGAGAGGGATCTTTCTCTTGTATCTGGAGACCAGACAAGGATCTCATTAAAATCTCCATTTGGGCCTCCATTTGAATCTGCATGTTAAACCGGCAGGCCTTTTTGTGTTTATGGTTGAGGTTTAGAAAAACAAAACCTCCCAAGATTAGTAAAAGATTTATAGAAAGGAAAAGCCAGCCTGAGCCCTTAAGATTTTCGAAAACCCCAGGGGACAAAGGGCTGTCCATCAAGTTTGCCAACATAGTATGCAACATTGAGTTGCAATGTTAGCTAGTACTAAAGAAAGAAGAAAAAGAACAACAGCGGATGCAGGTACAAACTGCCCCCAGGCAGAAGCCCAAGAGACTGGTGAGGCAGGAAATTGGAGGTTGTGTGGGGATGGGAGAAAGTTTGAAAAATCCATGGGGGGGGGGGCGGGAGAAACAGGTGCCTCTGTGCTAGGGGGTGGGTGAAAGGATATATACCTTACCTGTTTCTGAACTCTCAGCAGGGGGACCAGTGGCAGGGAAGCAGAGGCTGCAGGCTGGGCAGGGATCAGGCAGGAGCAGGAGCAAGGAGCCTGGGGATTGCCCAGGTGGGAGGGATGAAATTGGGGGAGGAGGTCAATGGGGCCTTGGCTGAACCCCTAAGTGGGGAGGGTCAGCAGGAGGGGGCAAGGCAGCAAGGGAGCGAAAGGAAAAGAGAAACAGAAGCAAGGCAGCTAGGATGGGGCGGTAGGTGGGAAGAAAAAAAAAGGAAAGATGGAAAGTACGGAGGAGATCCAGATGGGGGTACACAGAGATCTGGATTGGGGTTCACAGGGGAGATCTGGACCAGGGAAACACGTGGGAGATCTGGATAGGGTGAGCAGCAGTGGTGGCAGGGAGGAGGAAAAGGTGGAGGAGGGTTAAGGAGGATGGTGGAAAAAGTTTAAGTTCAGCAGGAGGTCTGAAGCTAGGCTTGGAGGAGAAAAGAGGGAGAAAGAGAGAAGTCAGCCAGGGAGGCTAGGCTGGAGGAGGGGAAAGGAGGGAGAAAGAGAGATCAGTCAGATGGCAAAAGAGCACAGTAGCATCCCCTTAGGTTCTGGTAGGAACTCAGCTCTGTAGGGATATGAAGGGAAGGAGGAGGTGGAGAGAGGAGGAAGAATGGGAAGGAGGACAGAAGAGGGGGACAAGGGATAAAAGGCAGCAGATGGAGTGGAAGCCAGTAGCAGCTTCCCACCTTTTGCATGTATGGGAAGGGCAGCAAGCCCAGGAGACTCAGGGAGGGGGGATTCCAACTTATCTTTAGGTTCTGAAGGTCCTTTGCTCTTTGTAGGTCGCCAATTGAATAAAGGAAAACAAACTCTTACTCAGATCTAACTAAAACTTTATTTAAAAGAAAAAACCCTGAAGGCGGAGCCTCCAGAAATTGACTAACCCCTTCCCCAATCCTGAATGTTCTCATCTTCTATCTTGTAAGGAAACTTGTTTATATGTGAGTTGAACCAGATGTTCTGAAGACCCTCTCAGTTCTGAGATTCTCCAATTCTGAATATTGCCATTTATGCTTCTAAAAGAAATCTAGTACTTGTATTATGCATCTTAGATTCACCTCAACTTTATTCTATTTTAAAAATTAAATATTTCCTGGAAGCAACATATTAATATGTATTATTTTATAATCCATTCTAAAATTTTTTTAGATTTTTAGCCATTCCCATCTATTTGGAATAAGTAACATTTTACATGTCTCTTCTGACATTTTATTTTTTGTTGTTATTCCTGTGTGGCCTAAGAGGGAAATTTCTCAAAATATTTCCTAAGTAAATTATTTAATAAGATAAAATTGCTCCATGAAAATTACATTTACTCACTTTTTTGAAAGATATTTTATTTTACCAATTACATGTATTAACAATTGTTGTGCCCAGTTTCAATCCCAATTGCAAGGATGAGTCTACACCCACAATGTAATGGCAAAAGAAACTTTTATTGCTAACTCAGAGTTAGGGTCCAGGCCACCAGAAACTGGTGTGCCAACCTGGACCCTGCTGGGAGGGAAGCAGGGGTTTTTATGCTAACTGCAGAGTGTACACAAATCATTTGGGAACTTAGTTACATCGTGTCCTAACAAACACCCTATTGTTAGTGACTGGGGGTTTCTCTAAGAAGTCCTGACCTGTTAGTGACCATGGCCTTCTCAGAACCGTCCTGATCCGGGAGTCCCTAGCTTGTGTTTGCTTGTGGTTGTTTAGTTTCTGTGTCATAACTTTGGGGTCCTGTATTCCCCACTTTTTCTGTTGGGACCCTTGGGATCATTCTAGGACTGGTTTGGTCACATTCTGGGGTATAGACGGTTTGGTATTGCTGTTGCAGTACCATGAGCTGGACAGGATTGATGCGATCCTTCACAAAAGCAATCAGCCGGTTAATCACGCAAGGGCCTACTGTAAAGAAAAGTATGATGGAAAGGGGGCCTAAAAGAGTGGAGATGAGTGTAGTCAGCCACGGGGAGCAATGGAAGAGGCTTTTGAACCAATTTTCTTGGGCTTCCTGCCCCTTATATCTGGCTGCCAAACCATCACGGAGTTTGGCCATGGATTCTCAGACATCACCTGTATGATCAGTGTAAAAGCAACACTCCTCCCCCAGGGTGGCACATAACCCGCCTTGCTGTAAAAACAAAAGGTCTAGACCTCCTTGGTTTTGGAGCACCACTTCTGAAAGGGAAGTGAGAGACTCTTCTAGGTATGTGATAGCGGCCTCAATGTGTTCCAGGTCCTCATCCACAGCTGCTCTCAATGCCGAGAGCCCTTGATGGTGTAAAGTGAGGGAGGCAACGCCAGAGCCTACCCCAGCGAGACCAAAAAGGGTGGCTAGAGTGATGGCCATGATAGGTTCTCTCTTTTCCAGCCCATGGCTAGGCAGGGTTCTGGGCTTCCAAAATCGATAGAGGACTTCCTCTGGGTGGAAAATAGCCCGGGGTAAAACTGAGACAATGAGACACATCTCCCCTGTAGCGATGTTAACACCTAGGCAAGGAGTTAAACCTGGGGATGTACACAGCCACCAGGATCCAGAAGGGGGTATCAGCCACTCAGTGCCCCCTGGCGGGTGTCTTAATGACAGAGCACCTGTGTTTAAACCTAGGGGCTACCTCCCCAATGCAGAGGCCAGATCCAGACATGGCCTGCAGCGTAATTCCTACTTTCCAGCTTGTCAACCGACAGTTCACGGGATTCTGCCCCAGAGATGCAGAGTAGGAGGCACTGAGGGCTATTGCTTCATAAAAAGGGGGTTTGGCGTTGAAGCAAAGCCAGCAATGCCTGGTTGCCTCCAGGGTGGTGTTGTTCAAGACCATGTACGCTGCCTGCATGATGGTCCAAAAAAGGGTCAGTGGGTGCTGCTTTTGTGCTTCTAGGGGTCAGGGATTTCACAGAGGCAAAAGCAGATGGGATATGATTGTGTGGCTGGGGAGTCGATAGCAGAGGGGCGGGGTGGAAATGCTGGGGGTTGAGGACTACATTAGGACCTACTGGGGCAGAGTCTGGGGCAGGGGATTTTCTGATTAGAAAGAGAACCCTAGGGTCAAAACCGAACTTGTAATACCAGAAACCCCACGTCTGTCCAACCAGCCAGCCAAAGTTTGTAGGCTGCAGGATGGTGAAATGAAGATATGTTCACCCGCCTTGGGTTTGACAATTAGAGGTTCCCCTTTCTACCTTAAGAAATTTAACGGGGTTATTGATCTCCCATCCTGTTGTTATAGTGATGCAGTCCCAATGTATACAATAATACTGGTTGGGCTGGTTGCAGTAGGGTTTCCCGGGGTTGGAGGTTGGACACATATAATAAGGTACTGGGTTCAAGCAGGGGTAAATAGCTAAATCGCAGGGGAATGCCTTAAAACTTGGGGCTCCGGGCAGGATCAGAGTTTGGAGGGTACGGGAATCGCCACAGGAACTGTCCCACAAGGACAGTGTCCATCTCCAAGGCTGGTGTGGGTTACAGTTGGTTTTGCAGTTTGCCAGCAGCCAGAGGAGGAGAGAGAGGAGAAGGTTGGTCCACGGCCTCATGTTCCCGAGTGATATGGATCTTCAAGGGATTCTGGGGATTTCTGTGAACTTTCCACTCCTCTTTTCCCTGTGTGGGGGGGGGTCCACGTGATGACTGTGGGAGTGGTAGATCCACATCCTGATACCTTCAACCTCTTGCTGTCCAATTTTGGCCTTTTTCTCTCTCACCCAATACCTCAAGGGTCTCGATGGCTGTCAGCAAGTCAGTTGTGGCCTCCTTGCACTCCTGCTGCATTGAAGTGGCGAGAAGCAAGTTGTCCACGTATTGTAGGAGTGTCACCTACTGTGTGGGCCAGAAGTCCCAGAGATCATTAGCCAGGCCTTTGTTGAAGAGAGTCGGAGTATTTTTGAACCCTTGGGACAATTGAGTCCATGTTAATTAAAAAGTAGCCTGCTAGTCCCCATCAAACCATTCAAACCCGAAGATCTCTTGACTAGCTGGTGCTAGTGGCAGCGTGAAGAATGGGTGCTTCAAATCAAGGGCTGTGGCGGGAGGGTACTGTTGTGAGGAAGATTAGATTAGCTAGTGATTAGGAATTAAGTACATAGCAGGAAGGAGCTGGAGCTGGGAATTCCAGGTTGGAATGAAGGAGCAGGAAGAGGTGACTTGTCCCTGAGTGAGGACTCCATTACTGGTGGGCAAAAACTGTTGCCAGCCTGGGAGACCTCAGAGCAAAGGACAACCTGCTTCCTGTTTTCCCCTGGGATCCTGTGTGGTGTGGCATCTAGCAGAAGGACATGATCTACAGAGTCAAAGGAGGAGAAGTTTGAGTTCTGGTGGACAGTGCTTCAAGCAAAACCCTCACTACTTGGTTCCTGAGACAACTTTAGCTCCTGGCATCCAGAGATCATCAGTGGATTGCAGTGAGAATCCCAAAGCCACAAAGCCCTAGCTGTTCTCAAGCCTGGCAGGTTCCAGGTTTGAGGCAAAAACCCAGAGACTCCATTTACAGCTCCTTGGGCCCTGTTAGTTTAGATCACTTAGATTAGTGTAGTAGAATGAGTCCTTCCCTTTCCCTGTGGGTTTTATTATTAGGTGTTAAGGTTTTAGAGTAGACATTCCTATCCCTCCTTTTTGTTGTTCCTAATTAAACCCAGTTTCATCCTGTTACCTTGTCTGTTGAATTCAAGGCCTCTGGCCAGAGTGACAGTTGACTTATTTGTCAGTTAGGAGTAGCTTAGCTGTACAAGTCTTCAATGTCCAAGTCTAATCTCTCATAAATCTCAGAGTGTGTTCCCATAAACCCCTTAGTTTATTTATAATATCCCTGGTGTTTCCATTACCCATACTTATATTTCCCACAGTACTCAGCAGGGTGTAAGGGTTCGGGACTGTGGGGTGTATGTCAATGACTCGAGAATTCACCTCCTGGAGGTCCTGGACGGGCCGATAGTCTGATCCTCATGGCTTTTTAACGGGGAGGAGGGGTGTGCTCCAGGGGGAATGGCAGGGTGTTAAGATGCCCACCTGCTGTAATCTATTGATGTGGGGGGGAATGCTCCACCTGGCTGCCAAGTTCACTGGGTACTGCCACACCTGAACAGGTATGGTGCTGGGCTTGAAGGAAACAAAAACAGGCAGCTGTCGTGTGGCCAGACCAACCCCCAAGATTTTGGCCCACACCTGGGGCACCCAGTTGAGCCAGTGGTGGCGGGTCTTGATGCAGTCTATAGTCATCTTGTAAAGCCAGAATCAATACATGTAACAGACCTCCCATCCCCATCAGTCACCTTGATGTGGTTGTCAGAGAAATGGATGTGGGCGTTGACCAGAAATGAATGGGTGACCTCTTTGGATCCTAGGTTCACCTGGCTCTTTGTTGTCTATTTATACGGTTTAGTGCTTAAACCCCTTGCACCCAGCTAGTCTTACTTGACATTGGACCTTCTGGTTTTCTGAGGACTGAGGACTGATAACTGAGCCCCTATATCTACCATGAACCCCATAGGCTTCCCCTCCATGGTAAGGTACCCAGGACTCGAGGAGGAGAACTGAGCCAGAATGGTCTGTTCTCCTAATCTGTCGACTTCCTGCAATTTCCGGCTGATGTGAGGTGCAGATTGATTTCCAAACACCAGGACTACAGCAGCCCAACTGCCCTCTGACTGGGGATCCATGGGTGTGTACTGTCTAAAAGCCTCCTGGAGTCTTTCAAGAAAGGCAGCAGGGGTTTCTTCTGAACCTTGCCTAACTAGATTTACCTTGGCCAGATTAGTAGGTTTGCGAGCCTTAGCTTGGAGGCCCGCCATCAGAGTCTGACAGTAGACGAGGAGATGCCCCCTACCTTTGGTTTGATCAAAGTCCCAGTCAGGACGACTCAGGGGGAACTCCTCATCAATGACATTAGGCTAATAGTGGGTCGCCCATCAATGCCTGGAACATTTTTCCGGACTTCCAAGAGAATGCGCTCTCTCTCCTCGGTAGTGAAGAGGACTTGCAAAAGCTGTTGGCAATCATCCCAGGTAGAGAGGTGTGTAAACAAAATGGACTCAAAGAGATTGATTTCTGGGGCTGCTCTGAGAATGAGGGGTTTGGGGTTTTCCAATTCTAAAGGTCATTAGATGAGAAGGGCCAGAATTGGAGGGTTCGTTAACCACTGGACTGGGCGGGACCTATAGCTTGGACCGGGAAAAGGGTTGCAGCTGTGGAGGAAGGTTCCTCCGGACCTGGGGCTGTTTAAGGTGCTCTCGACCTTCCTCTCACTCGAGTCCCATAAGTGGGAGGAAGACAAGAAGTACGGACATAAGTCAACCATAGACAAACATAAATCAGTCACTCACTGTGCGCACACACTCAATGGAATAAATCCTGAACTCTGCCCAAAGGGCGCCCACTGACTGGCAGGCAGATTGTTTCTGCATGTCAACTCTAGGCTCACCACCAGCACGTCTGCTTGGTCGAATTCCTGCTGAGATTCCCACAAAAGGAATGCTCAGGCTTGTAATGCAAGGTGGCTAACAGAAACCTTTTGCTTCTGTAATTTCTAATGGTCACAAAAAGTCAGTTAAACATCTTAGAATCTTCAGAAAGTCAGTTAGAAATTGAAACTATAAATAGAGGTGAAGTTCCAACTGACGGGGCTTTTGCCTTCTGGCTTTCGCTATGGCTGGAGACTTGCTTTTGCTTAGCCTGTTGGCTTAGGCCTTTTGGCTTGGCTTTGACCTAATTACTTTGGCCTTGGCCTGTGCTTATCTTGTCTTGGGGAAATTTAAACCTATCTGATTTCTCTGGACCTCTCCCTGATCTCTCCATCTACATTCCCTTTCCTTCCCCTGAATTTCCTTTGGGTCCCAGGGGGAAGGGAGGACTTGGTGATTGAACATTGTGGGTTTTAGTTTCTATAGACAAGTAGAGTATTCTCAAATAAGTTACCCGTAGTTTCAGTGATTTAATAAGGACTTTACTTAAAAGGCAGTCAAATCTCCCAACTGTGAGAACAAGCTCTCTCAGTCCCTCTCCGCAACCCATTCCTCACCATCACCCTCTCCCTAGCAGCAGTTAGAAATCCTGAACCTCTTTCCCTCTGAATAACCAAGTTTAATAAATCCCCTTCTTACCTACTCAAAGCCTCTGGTGAATCATTGTATTGAAAATCAAGGCAAGGGCTAAAGAGGGAAGAATCATTTTTTTTTTATATCTTGAGAGAACTGGGGGCATCCATCTTGGCAGGAAGTACCTCCCCAAGACTTCCTCCAGCCATCAGTTTGGCTGGCATGGAGGGGCCCCTCGACTCCTCCCTTGAGAGACTTGAGAAACTAACAAGAGAAACCCTCCAGCCAAAACCTAAACATTTCTTACTGGCACTAGTATCCTCCCTGTATCCTCTGTCTCAAGCCTCTAGGAATAAAACTATTTGAGCTGCCTCTCCTACATGCCCCATTTCCTTTATCTCCTATATCTTCCCTTACCTTCATTCCTTCTCCAATCACCTTATAATCACCTAATATCACCTTTATCCTTCCTCACACCCAAATTGTGTTCAAGACCCACTCAGATTACCTTATTTACTTTCTTGATAACAGGCTGTGGGGGACTCTACCCTCCCCCACTCCCCCCCCCCTGTAAATTTACCTGCTGAGATTCCTGCGAAAGGAATGCTTAGCCTGCTGGGGACTCTAAGCCCAGTTTTCTGCTGAGATTCCTAAAAAAGGAATACTCAGCCTGCCAACTTCTGGGTTCATGAAAATCCACCCTGCAAGTCTTGACTGCGCACCCAACACCAGGATCATTAATTTGTACCTTTGTCTCTTCATGTCCTTTAGTGACATATACAGCTATTTTCCTTAATTCATCCAGATCCATTTCTGGCCATCTGGGACAATGCATCTTAAAAGTAATCCTGGACCACTCTACTAGAATTGTTTACAAATTTTTCCATTATTTGTCTTGTGCCTTGCTCTGTTGATAAATCCAAGCCCAAATATCTAGCTCCCAATTCAATAAGCCTAACCCTAAACAGAGGGAATTTTATCATCATTTTGTGTTAGACGATCAAATTTGGTCCAGTTGCCTGGATATTCTGCACATTCTTTCATTGCTTTTAATATTGCAGCCCTAGCATTATTTAACTGCAAATATTCCTCTGAATTGTTATGATCCCAACAAGGGTCCTCCCATGGCCAGTGTGCTGCATTTCATCCTTTCTCTCTCTGTCAGGAAGATCTTGAGTAATTTTTCCACATCCTTATAGGAAGGATTGTATTGGAAAAATATGTCTTCCATCCTTTTCATTACAGCTATGGGTTCTTCATTACAATTTAGAACATCTTTTTAAAATTCGTTGATATCTTGAGGAGAGAATGGAATATGATGTGTTAAACTTATGCCAAGATCTGTCTAATGTAGGCACTTCCCTTAAGGGGAAAAGGCCATCACAGGAATCAGAATCATAGCGTGGTTTTGGTTTCTTTTTAGTTGTTTTGATGCTTACCGAGGCAGAAAGATCTTTTTAGGTGTTTTCGTACTTACCGTGGCAATATGTATCTTTTGAGTTGTGTGTTTGTCTTGGCAGTATTGGTAGGAAGTGGTATGGTCTGGACTGGGGTTGGTTGTGGGTAGGGAGAAGGTACAGGAGTGTCAGAAGGAGGAGGGGAGGGAGGGTTGGTCAGGAGATGCACAAGATGAGAGAGGAGTTTCATTACAGCTGTCTCTTTCTCTATTTCAGAAGAAATAGGAGAAATAGGACTGTCTTCTCTGAATATTTTGGGAACAGCCTTGCTAAATTTGGAATCAGATTTTTGAACTGGATACTCCTGAAATTTTGAATCAGATCTTTGAATTGGATCCTCCCTTTTCAGTGCATCATGCATTGTGTATTTGAAATTGTCCAATTGGATTTGTACTGCTGCTTGGATCTGGGCTTGCATTTTCCTATTTGCAGTCTTTTGCATCATCATATTGAAATTTAAGAAAACAAGATTCCCTCAGAAGGAGGAGGCAGTTGAATTTGGCAAAAGCCAAAAGATTTTCCTGTATAGAAGAAGCAAACATGTTGAGAAGCTTCTATTTGTTTATTTAATTAGCTAGCTTTCATTTATTCGGTTTGTCTTCATTCTAATTTTTTTGTATTTAATTTAACTGTTCTTATTTATGTATTTATTTGTTTTTAATTATTTATTTGGTTTTAGCGGGAAAAATTTATTACTATTATTAATTTTTTAATGGATTATTTTCGGTGCTGTCCTTGGTGCTGCCCCCCAATGGCAGAAACATAGCACTGCAGGTTCGCAGAAAAAGGGGAGGGGGGAACACACTCTGTGCTCAGTGCTGGCTCCTAGTGGCCAAGGTAGTACAGCACCTCAATTAGAAGTGAGGGGGGACCAGTGAAATGGACAAAAGCTGTGATGAAAGCTGTCAGGCTGATAAGCAAGGTAAGTGGGGTTTTTTAATGGTTGGGATTTTAGTATTGCCTTTTAAAAGGCAAAATCTCTCCAAAGGGAGTTATTGAAGCTAGTAGGGGGTAGAAGGTAGAGCGGGATCTGGGTTCTCCCGCCAGAGGACTGCTGGGGGCAGATCTTGCTTTCCTGCCACTGGCAGACCCCCTGCTGGGTCTTTTGCCACTGGCTGGGATTTTTCTCTAGGGGACTGGGGTTTTTGTGGGCTGGTTAGGTTCCTGGGTTGGTGAGGACTTGGCTTGGGTAATGGCTTTGGATCTCCTGCTAAGGCACAGGCATTGGACAGGGGAAGAGCAGGGGAAAAGTCTGTTTTTTTTTTTTCACCCCTCTGGGTTTTCGCCTGGCAGGGGTAAGTGGGATTAGGGTTAAGGCTCCTGGGCTGCGGTGGTGGGGATTTAGATCTAGGATCCGGGCAGGGGTTTAGTAGGGAAAAGGATCCCCCGCTGGGCTGGGTTTGGGTGGGAAAAATTTTTTATTTACCCATAGCCAGTAAGGCAGGCAGGATAGTCAGTAGGCAGGCAGGCAAGCAGGTTCAGGTCCCTCTGTGTTGCCATAAATTGTGAGGGAGGTTAAGGGAGTAAAGGTAGGAAGGTAGGATGGATGGGAGAAAGGAGAGGAAGGTAGAGGAAGGGAAAGGACGGTAGTGGTCCCAGCCCCTGGCGGGGGAAATTGACCAGAGCCCTCAAATGAATGATCAGAGAGCAACTTTAGGGTTTAAAATAGCTAGGTTTTATTTTAATTAGAAAGGGAAGGTCTAGGGAAAACTAGGAGGTAGAAAGAAAGGGGAAAAGGCACCGAGAGAGATCAGGGTCTCAGGGTAGAGTGAGCTCAGGTTAGCGAGCAGAGCTTCCAGGGTCCAGAGCTCTTCCAAGGTCGAGAGAGAGAGAGAGAGAGAGAGAGAGAGAGAGAGAAGGCACCAAATTTTCCCTTTTTTACTTTCTCTGACACCTCCCACAAAGGAAGTGGGAGGTGTCAGGGGAAGTTGTAGCAAAGAGAGTCCTGGGAGTTGTCTTCCAGGGCTTATAACAATTTGAAAGGACACATTTCCTAATAGCAACAGAATATCTGAACTCAGATATTCCATCCAGAAATCTCCTAAAACTAACCTGTCTACCTATGTTACTACAATTCTAACCTACCTAAAATCTAATCAGTATCCATTTATCTACATGGACATTCATATATAACTAAATCCTATAACAAGTATCTATTCATTGATTCACAAGTTGTAAATGCTTAAGTTGTGTTATGTTTCTGTTGTAAGCAACATACCTACCAAAACTTCAGATTCTCCATCTTCTCATCTTGTCTGATGAAATCTTTATTTCTCCAAAGTCCATGGTGGTAATATTTACTGTTGAATTGTAATATAGGATTTCAGCATTGCCATGTTGGCTTAGGGCAAACCTGTCAGTTGCCCTGGATGGAATGTTGAAGGGGCATGAGCCACTGGGCAGATACCAACTGGCAGTTGAGGTGAGAGTATAAGAAGCCCTGGAAACACAGAGCAGGGATCTTCCCTGACCAGACTTCATCCTGACCACTCATCTACCCCTAACCCTGGGCCCAGGTGGTGGGAGTAAAGGGTGGTGGGAGCGAGAACGTGGGAATTTAGTTTTAGGACTATAACTTCTAGAGCTCCACAATATTATTATATATCATCATTTACAAGAATAGCCAGTAGATCAACTCAATATACTAAACAGAGACTGCTTCACTCAGGCCAAGGGCTGCCAGCCCTTGGTCAGCCTAGACCTTCCAAAGACCTTCTACCAGCCATAGCCAGACAATCCTTAACAACAGATTTTAGTATTTCCTGACCTTCTTGAGCTTGCACCCAACAGCATGTGGTGAGCTTAGTAGTAATTTTTGGTTATAGGCTTCAGGTCAAAAGATGTAAAAAATATTTAATACCACCCTAAACTGTAAATTTTTTAGGTAATCTCTATAATTTTCTAAACAAACTCTATTATTTGATTATTAACTCAATATCATAGACTTTTATAGAATTTTCAATGAAGTGAATCAAGTGATTGATGGACAAATGTTTGTAAGAATTTGTGTAATGTGCCATAGCATATTACAATGCATTCTATAATGATAAAGTAGGGCCAACAGGAGGCCTGAGCTGGTAACAAGGCTAGCAGGAGGATAGTGCTGATTGTTAGGATGGAATGAGCAACCTCAGTTGGGCCTGAAACTTGTTTATGGAAGTACAAGAATGTAACTCTGAGAAACTGAGTGCCCAGTGAAACCTCACTGCTTGCCACAAAGCTCCTTTAAGATATCAAACAGCCGGCTCCACCGTGCTGAGGAAACTGCCTCTTATTGGTTAATGGCAAACTGGCAGGAAGTGAATGTAGAACTTCCTGCCCTACAGGAATGGAGCTTGTTTCAGCCCTAACTGTTCAAAATCCCTCCAGTTGCCTGTTCTCCTACCCATTGATAGTAGGGAATAATCCATAGAATTCACTGGTTGAGGCAATGGGGTTTATTGATAAACTGGGAAGGAACAAGACAATGGGAAGAGGGCTTGGAAAAACTAAAATCTGTTGTTAAGGATTGTCTGGCTAAGGCAGGGTCCCAGCCAAAGCTCCTTCAAGTCCAAGCCATGAACAAGAGGAGCTCTTTCAGGTCCAAGACACTAACAAGAAGACAGCTGAACTCACTGAACTCTCTTTTAACAGGGCTTCTTTTGCATCACTTCTTGTGCCTTCCTCTTAGTTTACATGTCTAATCATAATAGACGTTTTGTTTAGGACTGCCTAGGAGGCAATCAGTAAATTTTGATTCGTCATTCACTCTAGCACACTTGGATCACAGACCTCCCAATTTGTGAATTTGAATTAAGTGGGGATATTCTCACCTTTGGTGAATAGATTAAGGATGGGCAGGACAGATTTAATTTCATTATCACACTCCACTCATACAGGCTACACCTTATTTCATCCTTTTTTTACCTCACAAGATCCTGGAATAGACTCCTTGGTCACAGCTTCCAGAATCAGGATGAGAAAGATCTAGTTATCTGCTCAGGTATCTCTCAATTTCAAGGCTGGAGGTCTATGGAAAGATCAGTCCCCAATGGAGGGATCAGTTCACCCATGAATCACATTCCTCTTTCACAAAAGTGAGAAAATACTGAACAAAGGACAAAAGAGGCTAGAGACAAGATGGCTGAGAATGATGATCTCTCCAAAAAGAACCCTCTAAACACATTTTAAAATGTGTGCTGAAACAAATTCTGAGCAAGAGAACCAATAAAATGTTACCGTGAGTCATTTCTCCATCCAAGAGATTAGGAGTGCAGAAAGAGTTCTGCAGATAACAGGGTAGGAGCTGTCTAGACATACAGTGTGGTGGCAGCAGCAGCAGCTATGTGGCTAAGAGACTGTGGAAATGGCAGTGAGAGTGACAATGAGAATACTCCACATTCAAGAATGGTAAGAGGACTAAACACCTGGTCAGAAAGAGATTGTAGGGATTAGGACCAGATACCCTTTGGCAGTCCCTTTGCCCATTATCTAGTTTTGGATCTCAGTTCCAGGATGGAGAGGAGCACTGCTAATTTGTCATTATATAGGAGCAGCAGCCCTACCTGGGTAAGGACCAGAGTCTAGATCAGGAGGACAAGGACCAGAACTCCACCCACATCACACAACCTAGAAGCACTGAAAGCATAAGACCCTATATCAGGCTGTGGAACCTCAGGCTAGCCAATCTACCTTCACGTCTAAAGCAAGGAGAACCCAACTCTAAGATGAAGTCCAAAGTCAAGAAATCATCTGGAAAATGAGCTAACTGCAAAAAAGAACTTGAATGTAAAAGTTTCTGTGATAATAGATGTAAGGCTTCAAATTGTGTTCTGACTCACTATGAGAGTCATAAAAGTAATACTGTGGTCACCGTTTATAAAATATTATCCCTTAAGTCAAAATGAGCATTGGCAGCTTTTATTTACAACCAGCTAGAGAAAATAAAAGTGGGAAATGAAGGAAAAAGGTAGGGGAAAAAAAACCCTTCACTACAAAAATTCCCTAAATCCTAATCCTAGTGCTTTCAAACTGTGAATGTGAATCTGAAAGCAAATCACACCAGGATGCTGTGGAGTCCTAATTAGGAAGCCAAAATCAGAAGAGACAGGAGACGTTGGAATCACCCCAAAACCTCCAGCTCCAGACACTCAACCAACAAGCCAACATAGGATCCAAAAAAAGAGTCTCTCCACACACCAAAGCACGTGAGCACCTTTAGCTCAGCTCACTGAGGCAGAAGAGAGCCACTAAGTCCTTGGGCTGCCCTTTTATGCACCCATTTCTAAGTCACTTCCTGGCTCTCCCACTCTTCAGAAAAACTAATCACAGTCTTTCAATTTGCCTAACATAAAGTCCAAAGTCAAGGAAAATGAGCAAATTACAAAAAAGAACATGCAGTAAAAGTTTCTGTGATAATAGGTGTAAGGGTTCAAATTGCATTATGACTCTCTATGAGAGTTTAAAAAGTAATATTGTGGTTGCCGTTTATAAAACATTATCCAATAAGTCAAAATGAGCGTTAGCAGTTTTTATTTACAACCAGGTAGAGAAAATGAAAGTGGGAAATGATGGAAAGAGGTAGGAAAAAATCTCCTAGCTACAAAAATACCCTAATCCTATTGCCTCCAAACTGAGAATGATAATCTGAAAGTGAATCACACCAGGATGAGAAGTCCTAATTAGTGTAAGGGGGAAAGGGGAGTCTTATGGGTTCAATATATTAAAAGATGGTTGCCAGAGCATTGAACTATTATCAATCCTCAATTAAGAATAATCTCAAGTCAAAATTGACTTTTATGGTAGCTTATTTACAATTAGGAAGGTTGAAGGTAGGGAAATTGAGAGAGAGAAACTCTGGCCCGGACCAGAGGCCCACACCAGATTAAGAATTTAGAGGCCCAGCAAAGGGGCACAGAGGTTAATTAAACAAGGCTTCTAGCCACAAGGCCTTTTACAATTAGAGAGGCAAGAGAGACCTCCCTGAGGATAGAGCCTCCAGAAACACCAAGGGAAGAGAGAGAGTGAGTCAGCCTAACTTACCCACATGACAATTCAAAGAGAAGCAGTCAGAGGTCCCACCAGAGTCTCAGCATTCCAACACTCCTCCATGATCCAGAAGAGGTCCTCACCAGATGCTCTCTTCCACCAAAGACCTCAGCTGAATGAGGACCTTCTCCTTTTAAAGGGGTCGCTTATGAGTCACTTCATGTTCCTCTCTCCTAATTTGCATGTCCAATCACAATAGAAAATTCTCATAGACCACCTAGGGGGTGGGTTAGTTGATTCTGATTCATCCCTAACTATCTATAGCACTGGGTTCTGGACCTCCCAGAATTAGAGGTATTCTCACATTTGGTGATTAAATCTAAAGATGGACAATGTAGACTTAATCTAATTATCACAATAGGAATCCAAAATCAGAAGATGCCAGCATCTTCCTCCTCCCCCC
>NC_058132.1:11402445-11420917 GCF_016433145.1 Gracilinanus agilis | reverse complement strand
TGTAAAATCTCAATTTGCTATAATCAAAAGACAAGCTAAACAAATTATCCAGCAATGCAGTTCTTGTGCACCCTTTTCTTCCACTTCACTTCCCTAGCTTACCTATGTGACCATTCAGAGTGGAAGCAGCTTGAGGTCTCAGCCGAGATCCTTCAGCACCAAATTCAAAACAGGAACTGCCCCAACAGGAAGTAACCAACATATGTGAAGAGATAGTGTGTCTCATCACTTCCTGTGGGTCCACCTCTAATTCAAGTGGACACATGGCAGCCTCTACACTGATTTGGACTGCCCAAAGGGCAGTCCTTTGTTCTTGATTTGTTACTTATTGTCAAGTGTGGGTAACTCATCTCCCCTCCCCACTAAGGGAGGTAGGGATGACATCATCTCTGATAGTAGAGTTTTAACTATGAATGGGCTGGAGCTAATTCCATTTACACAATCCCCCCTGATGATCATATTGGGTGGCTAGTCACCCCAAGTGATCATTTCACATAATCATCTTATACTCATAAAGGTCGTCTAACTACAATAGTTAAGAGGGAAATGGAAGAGAGAGAAGGCAAAACCAATGTTTTGCTAAGTGCATTGACAAGAAAACAATTGGGGGCAGTCCCCTATTGGTATAACATGTACATTTAAAGTAGCTGTTCAAACCCCATCAGTCCAATCAGTTTTACCCCAAAGTTAATTCTGGATCACTCCGTGCAACAAACCCCATCAGTTCAATCAATTGCAACCCAAAGTTCATTCTAGATCTCTTGATTAAATGTAGATTCTTCAGGCATCTCTCTGCAAACAGTTCATTCCCTGGATTAAAGAATCAGCAAGTTTCTTTCTCAGAATTTTCTCAAACAAAAATCAAAAAACCAAATCTTGGATTTAATAAAAAATACAATTAAATCTTGGATTTTATAAAAATACAATCCCTCCTCACGTGGGTATTTAAAAAGAAATACCCATATCAGGTCAGGATACATGGTTGAGTTATGGAGTTGTATGAGTCAATTCAAAGCAAGAAACAAAAGTATAAAGGAAAATTAAATAGAAGAAAAATTGACTTTGGGGGAAAAAAGAAAACATTAAAATCAGAATCAAAATATCAAAAGCTATGTATATAAAATTTCTGAATAAAAATAAATTCATAACAGGCCCTTGTATTAGGGTCCCATTAATGTAATTTCCATCCTACTAGTCTGTAGGACACAATGCAATAATACCACACTTACCCATTTGCAGCCAAGACTACAGGAAGTTGCCATTCTATAAGAGAGAAAAAAGGACCAGATTTATGTGCAAGGGAAGTGCCTGTCATTCCCTTCATTCTCAGAAATATATGAGTGAGCCAGATGATGGCCAACCTGCGGTACTTGATTGGCAGTGTAGTTCGAAGAGTCCTACATCTTAACATATGTTGTGTCTCAACTTCAATTCTTACACTGAGTTCAAGTCCTTAGTATTGGCGTGGGAGTACCTCAATCCCACCTGTATTTGTATGATCTCTTTGACCTTGTGCTCCTTGGCACTGTGCAGATGTTCTCATCAATCCCATTTGGATTGGTCAGTCGGTCTCCATAACCTTGTGCTTTCTTAGCACTATTAACGGCTCTTTGGTTCCCTTCTCCTGGAATCAGACAGAAGCATTAATCACAGTCCCATAGCATTTAACAATATACGGCAGGTTCCCAAAGTCTAAAGCCTTGTGATTAAGCAGTAATATTATAACATATATACATATATATGCATATATATTAAAATTATAGCATATAAAAATATAGGTGATCCAATGGGTTTCTGGCATCTGGTTTTAGACGTGGGGACATCTCTGTCTAAGCTTTTCTCCGGCCGCATGGCCTATTCCAAACTTTCTTATGATTATTAAACTGAAACTCGGGAAGAAATTCACCCCATACCTGCTTGGAACTTTGAACTTTGAGGAGAGACTGATTATAAGGACCTTGAATTTGAACTTTGAATTGGACCAGAGGTGGACTTTAGGACCTAAGAACTGAATGGGTTTTAAAAAGACTCTATCTTACTGTATTTTGCTGATTAGTTTTGTGAATTAATTTTGTTTATTTTGTTGATTTTTCTGTTGCACTGAATCATTTTAAACTAATGAAGTTTTTGGCTGCTAGATTAATTCTGTTTATGATTTTATTGTAACTCCCAAATAATGAAAAAAAATTCTATTAGAACTGGTAAGAGGTTTTTGACTGTATAGCTTGTTATCTGGTACTCATATTGTATTTCCTAATTTATTTAAGGCTTTACTGTAATCAAAACAATGCTGTTCTCATACCATTTGAACATCTTACACATTTTAAAGTTATAAATTGCCTTAATTGTGTACAACCTTGGAGGTTTTGATGCCTTGAGATTTAAATTGTAATCTTGTGAGAGGTCTTTTAAAAATTTACTTTAGATCCTAGTCCCTTCTGTATAAATGATAAGGTTTTTATGTATGTATGTATGTATGTATGTATGTATTTATTTTGTTTTTTGTTTTTTTTTTTAAACCCTTGTACTTCGGTGTATTGTCTCATAGGTGGAAGATTGGTAAGGGTGGGCAATGGGGGTCAAGTGACTTGCCCAGGGTCACACAGCTGGGAAGTGGCTGAGGCCGGGTTTGAACCTAGGACCTCCTGTCTCTAGGCCTGACTCTCACTCCACTGAGCTACCCAGCTGCCCCTTTATGTATTTATTTTAAAGAATTGTTGTCTTAAAGGATAAACTTTTATATATTTTATTGTGAAGAATTGTTGTCTTATTTTTTTAAACAGGAAGCCAGGAAAGCTCCTGTATGGTGATGTTAGTCTCTATGTTTTAGCCTGCTTTCATCAGAAGGATCTAGAATTCCTGAGGATAATTTAGACCAGAAGGTTTTTTAATATCAGATTTTGCTATGGAGGCAGTAACACAGTTTGTTGAGAAAATATCTTAGCCAAGGTTTTAAATTTGTAACAAGTATATGATTTTTTTTTACATCACAACAAGTCACTAAAATAATGTGTTATTAGACGTTGTGGCACTCTATTTGAATGTGCATTGTGAATCTGCTATTTTGTAAAACCCATTTAAACTCACAGAAAATGAATCTCATTTTTGGGTTAAAAAACCCTGGGGCAGCTGGGTAGCTCAGTGGAGTGAGAGTCAGGCCTAGAGACAGGAGTTCCTAGGTTCAAACCCAGCCTAAGCCACTTCCCAGCTGTGTGACCCTGGGCAAGTCACTTGACCCCCATTGCCTACCCTTACCAATCTTCCACCTATGAGACAATACACCGAAGTACAAGGGTTTAAAAAAAACAAAACTTCACTACTTCTAAGCTATATATATTTTTGATTTTTAAAACGTTCTTTTATTTAATTAGAGCAATTGATTTTTCCTTTTTTTCATCTTGTACTGGAATTACATATATAATCATTATTTATCTTTTTTTTTATTTTACAGTGATATAAGCTTAATGCAAATATATATTTGCTATAAGGATGCATACCTGAAGAGCCTGAGACTATGGTAATCTGTCAATAATTGGTAAATACCGTGGGACTGTGATTTAATGCCTCTCTGTCTATTCCAGGAGAAGGGAACACTGGAGCCACAAGGCCATGGAGACTGCGAATCTGCCCAGGCAGAAGGCCATACAGGTCATGGATTGCAAAACTTCTATGCCGATACTGAAGGGATTGAAACTGGGGTTTGAGTATTTTGGAGTTCCAGTCTTTTCCAACATTTTAGAGGATGAGGATCCCCTTTAACTTAGATTCCTAGTAAAGCACCTAAGATTGGTTATTTATTGGCTCATTCCCTGAGAAGTTGAAGGCAAATCAGATCAAAGAAAGGCATTCCCCTTATTTCTCTTATATATAGAGAGAATGGCAATTTTCTATAGTCCTAGCCCTGAATGGGTAATTACAAACTGCTTAAATCACTTTAATTGGGCCTTGATTCAAGGGCCTGTTATTCTTTTTTTTATTATTATTTCTTTTGCCAATTGATTTCATGCAACCCCCGTGACTCAGCCATGCATCCTTGGCTGACCTCTTCAGGGGAGTAATGTGTTATTTAGAATTTTCCTCGGGGGGGGGGGGTTAAGTTTTTATAATCATAATGTCTGAATTATAATCTATAATGCAAGTTAATTTTTACTCCTTTAGGAGTAACATCAGGAGGGTAATGTATAATTCTCAGAAGAAAATGTATGTTTTATAATCAATAATGTGAAGTTTAAATTCTTTTGAGAGTAATTTGAGGATAAGAAAATTGCCATCACCCCAGAATCCAGACAACGAACCTGTTTGGTGAAGACACCATGAAGATGTCTCAATAGCCTTCACTGGATCATGAAGATCCAAATTTGAACTTTGGAGTGCAGTTGATTTGGACTATGGGGAGTTGAATGAGTTGAATGCATTTGTTTTGAATGTACACTCTTGTGCCAATAGGGGACTGCCCCAAATTGGCTTTTTGTCAATGCGGATAGCTTTTATCCTCTTTTCTTTTGGTTTAAGATCCACCGAAAAAGACCAGTCTTTTTCACCTGATCTCAGGGGGGTAATGTGTTATTTAAAATAACTTGGGGTTCTATTTGAAAATATTGAGCATCAAGATATGTAGTATCTTACAAACTTCCTGTGGACATGTGGGGAACAATGAAACTACATTCCCCGTAATCCAATGGGATTCCGGTGTCCAGTTTTGGACTTGGGGACATCTCTGATGTCCCCACATATAGGGCAGCTTAAATTCGGAGGTCCGGCTTGAGATGGGCTCTTTTGGCTACATAGCAAGGACTGGCACTAGAGGTAACTTTGAAGAGTTTTACCACACGTGTGGTCTAATAATTTATCTCTATCAGCATGGCTTTTATTAAAATACTATTTTCCCTTTTAATATTGGCCTTCATCATTTTTAAAAATAACATTGTAAAATAATAATATCCTATTACAGTCATCTGCCACAATTTACTCAGCCATTTCCCAATTGATAGGTCTTTCAATGTGAGCCATGAGTTTAAATTTTTTTTTTAAATTTTGTTTTTGTATTCACTACAGATCATTTGACTTTTTATCTTTTTCTTTTCTTTCCTTTTTCCTAGAATGATTCAGCATTGATTCTCTTGAACTGCAGTCCTTTGAGGGTTTTGGACCCTCTTAAGGTTTAGGATGATGTCCAAGGGGTCAAGCTATGAATTCTTTAAGATTTCTTACGCAGTGAAGACCTGACCTGTTTGATTAACAGTATCTTCCAAAGGGCAAGGGGCTGCCTTGGGAGTTATAGGGTTCCCTTCAATGCCCATCTGAAAGGAAAAACAGCCTGGGTATTAATAGAGATTTTGCACACAAAATTCACGTCCAGGTAGAGGCTAGGTGTAGATAAAAAAAACTTTTCCCCCTTGTCCATCTTCTTATATGATTTCTCTTTTTGTCATAGATATTTCACTTTGAGTTTCCTTCATTTCTATTAGAAAGAATTAACACCTTTCCCCTTCATTTTCTACATTCTAAAGAATTTACATAATTGTCCTTTTCACTGGGATCTCCTGAGTTATGATTCTTCATTGCACTGTATTTCTTTTGTAAGAGTTTGGAACAAACCTACATGTTGGAATTCCCTGATGGAACTTTGAGGAGGAGGAGAATGATAGTTGGCCTCAGTGCAAACACTTGTGGGAAGGAACCAAGGGATTTCTCTCTAGCTTCGGAGGGGCTGCAGTACCTTCAAAAGCAAATCTGACGAGTTTCCAAAGACCTTCAGCAATTACAACCCTTCAAATTTGTTCCCCATCAGTTCCTGACCATCTTGGAAGATATATTTACAAAGTTTCTTCAGTTTGGCCAGGGAACCTGGACTCTGGTGGGGGGAGTTGGCCCCTGGGGGGTCACAAACTTGCCTTGAACATTTACCTTACCAGATTTCCTCTATAGTTAGTCATGATTATAGTCCTTAAAGTCTTTATTTGGGAAGGGAATTTAGGGACCTCCTGCACCCATTTTCCCTGACACCCTCATCATTTGTTCCTCATTAGTTGTTCCAGAAATAAACCCTTTTTAGTTTTGTTCCAGTCAGATCTGTTTAACTGAGCTAAATCAATTGTAAAAAAAAATCAAGCCATTCCCCAATTGATAAATGGGCAAGGGACATGAATAGGAAATTTTCAGATAAAAGAAATAAAAACTATTAATAAGCACATGAAAAAGTGTTCTAAATGTCTTATAATTAGAGAAATGCAAACCAAAAAAACTCTCAGGTACCACCTCACACCTAGTAGACTGGCTAACATGACAGGAAAGGAAAGTAATAAATGTTGGAGGGGATGTGGCAAAATAGGGACATTAATGCATTGCTGGTGGAGTTGTGAATTGGTCCAACCATTCTGAATGGCAATTTGGGACTATGCCTAAAGGGCATTAAAAGACTGCCTGCCTTTTGATGCAGCCATACCACAGCTGGGTTTATATCCCAAAGAGATCATAAGGAAAAAGACATGTATAAAAATATTTACATTTGCACTCTTTGTAGTGGCAAAAAACTGGAAAACAAGGGCACGCCCTTAAATAGAGGAATGGCTGAACAAATTGTGGTATCTGCTGTGTAATGTACAGTAGTCAGCCATTTTCTTTACGTGCAAAAGCAATTTGCTCCTTTAGAACTCAGAACCTGTCAAACCAGCCCTGGGCAAATGCCAATCTGACAGTTAGGAAAGGTGTATAAATTGAGGTGCACAGACCCTTCAACCCACTCCCTCTTGTTGGGTTGGGAGGGAGGAGGGTGTCTGATATCCAGGCCCCTGGAGGAGGAAGATTGATATAGGCAGGCAGGCAGGATTAAACTACATTGTTAACTATATCAATAATCTTAGTATTGATAGGCCACTGAGCTTTATCATATAAGATCTTATCAAATCATCAAGAATCAATAACAGCCTCTGACCCAGGGAGACTTCACAGTTCCCTGGCCTCAGCATCCACAGAATCCATACCAGTTTCAGAGTCAAGGGAGACTCTCAAAATCCCTTGATCTCTGCACCAAGGACAACTCTATATTTAAATATAAGCATAACTTATTATTAGGCAAGATTCGTTAGGCTTCACTTATTTCCCTCTCTCCCATCTCCCAGTTTACCTTCCTGTCAAGTTACAAAAAGCCTCTAATGGTCTTATTCAAGAGTTTGACAACTTACTTTATTGAAGACAACATCCTATAGATAATTGTACGTAGATCTTGGTAACTAATCTAGCTGATCAAATTACATCTAGATCAAACTGGTGCTAAACCAATAATGATTGTTAAGGTCCCAGGAAGTCAAGACCTACTTCCTACTTAACTCTAAGCCAACAGACAGCTAAGAGCGGTTGCTAAGATTTGAGGTCTGTCTTGAGAATTCTAACTCCTTCAGGGAAGCTTTGCCAGACTGCTATAGGAAGCAAATCTCTGCTCCCATATCTTGGCCAAACAAGAGTGCTTCTCTGATTGCCTATATTTGTGATAATTAGATTAATTATCAATTAATAATTAATTCTTATTAATAACCAATTAAATCAATTATTCTATTTATTTAAATGAATTAAGTAATTGCTGCATATTAATTAATGTAATAATTAATTACACTGCCTATCTTTAGATTTAATCATTAAAGGTGAGAGCACCTCCAATTCTGGGAGGTCCTTAACCCATGTGTGCTAGAGTGGATGAATCAGAATCAACTGACTGCCCCCTAAGCATTACTATGAGAAGCATCTATTGTGATTGGAAGCTCAGTCTTCTAGTTTTCCTGGTTCATGAAGGAGTTCTAGCTAGAACACTGAGACCTTGGTGAAACTTTTCAATACCTTCCTTAGAAGTCCAAGTGGTGAGTTTAAAGACTGAATCTTCCTGAACTTCTCTTAAGGAATTTCCCTTAATAGACTCTGTGAATGAGCTTCATTCACCTCCTGGCCTCTGGCCCTCTGACTCTAGGCTGAGGGTTAATTAGATCTACCTGGATTAATTAGAAGATCTTAGTAATTTACCTACTGTGTTAGATTCTTATATCCTTATTTCCTCTCTCTCTTCTCAATTGTAAATAAACTTTCACAAAAGTCAATTTTGACTTGAGATTATTCTTAATTGAGGATTGGTAATTGTTCAATCCTCTGGCAAGCAATCTTTAATATACTGAACCCAAAAAACCCCTTTCCCCCCCCTTACATATAATAGGACTTCACCTCTTCTTGTATTCATAACAGCTGGTGATAGAATATTGTGCTCAAAGGAATAACAAACTGGAGGAATTCCATGGGAACTTGAATGACCTCCAGGAATTGATGCAGTGAAAGGAGCAGAACCAGGAGAACATTGGACACAGAGACTGATACACTGTGGTAAAATTGAATGTAATGGACTCCCGTACTAGCAGCAATGCAATGATCTGGGATAATTCTGAGGGACCTATGAAAAAGAACACTATCCACATTCAGAGGAATATCTATGGGAGTAGAAACACAAAAGAAAAAAACAACTACTTGAACACATAGGTTGATATGGATATAATTTGGGATGCAGACTCTAAACAACCACTTTAGTGTAACTATCAACAATATGGAAATAAGTCTTGATCTATGACACATGTAAAAACCAATGGAAATATGTGTTGGCTTCAGGGGTTGGGTGGGGGGGATTTCGTGTTGGGTGGAGGGAAGAGTAAGAACAAGAATCATGTAGCCATGGAAAAATCTTTTATTATAATATGAAAAAAAATTAAAAAATATATACCTGTGCTCTTTGTGGACAGAAAAAACTGAAAAATGAGGGGATGTCCTTTGATTGGGGAATGTCTAAACAAATTGTGGTATCAGCTGGTGATGGAATACTGTTGTGGTAAAGGGAATAATGAAGTAGAGGAATTCTATGAGAACTGGAATGACCTCCAGGAATTGACACACAGTGAAAAGAGCAGAACCAGGAGAACCATATACATAAAGACTGATACACTGTGGCACAATCTAATGTAATGGACTTCTCTACTAGCAGTGATGTAATGATCGAGGACATTTCTGAGTGACCTAAGAGAAAGAACTGTGGGAACAGAAACATAGAAGAAAAACAACTTCTCGATCACATGGGTCAATGCGGATATGATTGGGGATATAAACTCTAAACAATCATCCTAGTACAAATATCAATAATACATAAATAAGTCTTGATTAATGATACATGTAAAATAACAGAATAATTGTGTGTTGGCTATTGGAGTGGGGGTTGGGAGAAAGGGAGAGAAAAATGAATCATGTAACCACAGAAAAATTTTCTTAAATAATCAATAAAAAAAAAGACATTTTTCCCTACTGAAAAAGTTCTAGATTCTCCATTTCAATGTCTTTCTTCATTCATGATAGGAACATGATTTCTATCCAAAAGGAAATCTCATTTGGGAATAAGAGATAATTGTTGCCAGAACACCTTATAACACTAATCCTATGACTAAAGTTCCTCTCTAATGTGGATCCTCTTATATAAAATAAGCTAAGAGAGTGGCAACTATAAGATCAGTCTCTCTTATAGTTTCTAGTGAGGACTTTCTGACAGGAAGCAAATGTGAAGCATACAGAAAATCGCTAACCATATTTATTACATTCAAAACCTTTCTCTCTAGTGTGGATTCTTTGATGCTTAGCAAGATTTCCCCTGCATGTGAAAGCCTTTCAACAGTGTGTAAACTCAATGTTTCTCTCTGGTGTGAATCTTCTGATGTGCAGCAAGACTTGCTCTGTGTATGAAAGCCTTTCCACACTGTGTACATTCATGTTTCTCACTATGGTGAATCCTTTGATGTGCAGCAAAACTGGTCCTATGTGTAAAAGTTTTTCCACAGTGTTTACATTCATAAGGTTTCTCGCCAGTGTGAATTCTCTGATGTACATGAAGATTGCCCAACTGTGTGAAAGCCTTACCACAATGTGCACATTCATAAGGTTTCTCTCCAGTGTGGATTCTCTGATGTGCAGCAAGATCACATCTGCGCGTAAAAGCCTTTCTACATTGTGTACATTCATAAGGTTTCTCTCCAGTGTGGATTCTCTGATGTGCAGCAAGATCACATCTGCGCTTAAAAGCCTTTCCACACTGTGTACATTCATTAGGTTTCTCTCCAGTGTGGATTCTCTGATGTACAATAAGACTGTGCCTCTTTGTGAAAGCCTTTCCACACTGTGTACATTCATTAGGTTTCTCTCCAGTGTGGATTCTCTGATGTACAGTAAGATCCTGCCTCCGTGTGAAAGACTTTCCACACTCTGTACATTCATAAGGTTTCTCGCCAGTGTGGATTCTCTGATGTTGAGTAAGATTATTTCTCTGTGTGAAAGCCTTTCCACACTGTGTACATTCATAAGGTTTCTCTCCAGTGTGGATTCTCTGATGTCTAACAAGATTACCCCTCACTGTGAAAACCTTTCCACATTCTTTACATTGATGAGGTCTTTCTCCAGAGTGGATTATTTGATATGAATCAAAGTCAGAGTTCTGACTGAAAGGTCTCTCCTCTTTATTACTGACAGAAAACATCTCTACATGTTTACTTTTGGGATGTCTTGTGAGAGCTAAACTCGAGCCATAGGTGATTCTCCCTATGTTATCCTGATACATGGGCATTTCAGGAGGCTTCTCATAAGGTTGCTTAAATCCTACTTTTTCAGGAAAGCATTTGCTGTATTCACTATCCAGACCACAGTCATATTCTGACATCAATTTCACATACTGATTTAGGATTGAATGTTGGCTGAATTTCTCTGCTACTTCATCAAATTCACAGTCACTCTTTGGATTTTTATTTACTTTGATATTAGAGTCACAAATTTCTCTCAAAATGAAGTCACAGGGACCCTTATTCATGACTCCTGGAGGGCCAGATCCCTCCACAAAAAAGTGCAGCTTTGCAGACATATCCCTTTCTTCAACATTAGTCTCTGCCTCTGAAGAAAAAATAATGATATAAACAAAAGACAAAAGTGGACTGAATATAACTTCTTTCCTCTGATGACAGTAAGTTGATTTATTCTATTTCCCAAGGCCAAAAAGAGTTTTCAAACTTAAAGGAGCAGAATCAGACTTTGGATACACCATTTGGTCATTAACTGAAACATTGAAGATTTTAGAAATACTTTCACATACAATAACAATGAAATCTCAAAACGGATCTGTGATATAGACAAGACCAAGACTCTCATCATACTTCAAAACTCATGTCATATGTAAAGAATAGAGAATTGACCTGACCAACTTCCTCTCAAGTAGACTACAATTCAAATCTGGTGCTTAAGAATGCTTTGTTCACAGTACTGGACAATCTTTCTCCATTGCACTTCCAGTTTTTCCTTTTAAAGTCACTCATTGATTAAATCTTATAATTTTGTCAATCTTAGATAACCTTCCAGACATTTCATTCCTGCCAGGAGCCATCAAACCCACCCTGTCTGACATGGTTGCAGATGAAAACTGAGGACTGCATGGGAGGCCTCAGGGAGAATGGAAACAACCACTCAGACTCTGGTGTGTGACTCCTTTGTTATCTAAACTCCACATTATTGGAATTGCTATGATCAATATGACTACCCAGCCCCAGGGAAATACAGAAGAACAGTAAAGGCTGTTACTAGAGCATTTATAGATTCCCAGGAAATCCCACCCTTACATGTAATAATACAGAAATTCCCTGTAAAAGTTAATTCATAACTACTCAACAGATAGTAAATGCTAAAGATTTTAACTCCTAACAAAAGTGTACTCTGATTTTTCACTCTCATATACAGGAGTTGGCATAATATCAGGTGAGGACTGTTTCCAAGCCTCCCCTGATGCGTGATCTGAAATGTTAACATAGGAAGGAGAATGGATGAAAAATAGAGAAGTTGTTCCTTGAAAAGAAGGGTATGTTTCACCCCACCTACCTTTGAAAAATATTGAAAGTTACTGGAGAATAAAAATTCGTTAGTAACAAAGTTATAATTGATTCCTTATCTCTAAGAAAAGATGTATGTTGAAAATGAAATTCCATGCCAACCATAAAACAAAGATAGCCCAAGCCTGATCAGAGTAGCCTCTGTGATGCCTGGCTGAAACTCATATTATCTCTCATTTTTTTTCTTTCATCCTTGCCATTATACTACTAAGACATGCCTAGATCTGCACATTCCCATTATTTTGGATCAAGTATCACATGGTTTTTCTTGGTGAATTTCCTATGCTAAGCTGAGAAACAACTTCAATCTTTTTAACTCTCATACAGAAATTTTCAAGGTTCAGTGTAAGTTTTCTTCTTTTTTCTACAGATACAAAGACATTATGGTATTCAGTGCAGAAATACTAAATATTCATCTTATTTTACAATCTACCAAATATTATGCCTAATATTCCATGTTTAGTCCATCATGCATCTCTCAGGAAATGAACAGTATAATTAAGGGATGGTCTGCCAGCCCCTGAGTCTAGCCCTCCCTTCACTACAACAGATCAAAGTCTTTTGGGGTAACAGCCATTAAACACCCTCTTTCACCTCACTCCTCCAGACAGGAGATCTTTGGGCCTTTTTTCTCTAGCAGCCAAGGTGATTCCCCTCACTGAAAACAGGAGATAAAATTTTCTCTTATAACTGCTAGCCCCGGGCATGAGGATAAATGAAAGGATCAAGAGATAAAAATTAAAAATGTGGTACTCTCAATGGAAAGGGGACAGGCAGCAAGGTCTATAGAATGGTTCTGTTGTATTCATTGTTGCGACATTTACAACAGATCAGAGATCGTGTAACACATTTGCAGTCAGAAAATTTCATCTTGATTTACCTCTTGTAGTAAAAGGATAGGTATATTCCACAACCCCCACGATCTAGAAATTAAAGGCAAATGGTAGTGAAGAGGTCAGAACTTGGGAGTCAGAAAAAAACAAATTTAATTCATCTTGAGAGAGATGGTAAGTGGATGCCTGGGTTAAGTTGTTTAAACTGTTATTTGAGTTGCTACAACTATGAATTGAGGACAATAAGTGTATCAAACTCATATGCTTTTTGTGAAAATAATGATAACGATGAACTGTTTTACCTAGTAGAGCACATAGAGCAGGTATTTTTAAATGCTTACTGCCTTCCTTTCATTCCTATCACCAGGCCTGGAATTTGAGGTAAGAATGAAGGAGGAATAAGGATAAAATTGCTAGAGTAGGCAGAATTAGAGATTATGGGATATAGTTTCATACTTCTTTTTAAATTTCATATTCATATTGTTTATTTTTTGAAGTGAATAATAAGATAAAACCAGAAACTCCAAAAAAAACACAAATAAACAATTGAAAAATTGCATGTTCTCATCTGTATTCCAATTCCAACTGTTGTTTCTCAGGAGACATCCCTCAGAATTGTACTGGATGATTGTTCTGCTGAGAGTAGCCAAAATTATCACAGGTGAACATTCCATAACATTGTTGTTATAGTGTGTAACATTCTCCTGCTTCTGCATATTTACCTCTGCATCTGCTCACGGAGGTCATCTCAGCACTTTCTGAAATCATCCTGTTCGTCATTTCTTACAGCACAATAGTATTACATTACACTCATATACGGACAATTTGTTCAGCCATTCATCAACTGATAGACAGTCCTTTGATTTCCAATATTGTCCTTCAAGTAGGTCCTTTCCCTTTTTTTCTCATCCCTTTGGGGCACAAACCTAGTAGTGGTATTACTGGATCAAAAGGTATGCACTGCTTTGAAAATCATTTCAAATTGTTCTCCATAAAGTTTGGATCAGTTCACAAATCAAACTGTAAGGTATTAATTGTCCCAATTTTACCACATTCCCTCCAATCTGAGTCACTTCTCTTTGCTGTCATATTGGCCAATAAGTTAGGGGTGAGGTGATACTTCAGAGTTCTTTTAATTGACTTCTCTAATCAAGAGGCATTTATAACATTTATTCATATGATTACTGAGAGCTTTGATTTCTTCATCTGAAAAACTGCTTGTTTATAACCTATGACCATATGTCCACTAGGGAATGACTTGTGTTATAACAAATACGTGGGGAGGTCCTACAGGACATATGGATACAGTGATGTAAAATGTATCTCTGTAATCTCCCTAGGTGTTGATGACAGGGTAAAACCAACCCAATCACCCTAGCAAGTTTTACAACTTCCCCTTTCTATAAGTTTCCCAGGGAGGACCCTGAAAGGTTTGGTGGATGGGTAACAGGCCCAATCTGGAGTTGAATAAATAAATAATACTGGGCTCTGATTAGCCTTGGATCACAATGTTCATCTGTTCATCTGATTACTCCCTTCCCAAGGGTCTTGATATAATGACCACTCAGGAAGGTACTTAATAAATGCTTTATCTATGATCTTAATTGTGGAAAGGATAATCAGGATAGGAGACCCTTTCAATCTAACATCTATAATCTATAATCACTTAGGACTTGAGGCTATTGATCTGGTAAAGCTGGAGCTTTTGTTCTTCACAACCCCTCTGGTTCAGCTTGGCCACAGCTAAACCAGAGAAGTGACTGCCCTTGCTGCAGCTGTGTTGGTAAATTCCTCTCACCTTATTATCAATATTTGATGATGATCTAGCCTTTACAGCCTTCAGGAAGGATTCAAATTCTACCATCCTCTTCCTCAGAACTCCCTTCCTCCCTTTACCATCCAGGCACCCAGAGACCTAAAGAGCTAGGAAGATTTAGAGACCTAAAGATCTAGGGACCAAAGTCCAAATGACAGAGAGAGAGAGAGAGAGAGAGAGAGAGAGAGAGAGAGAGAACACCATCCTCCCAGATAGCTGTTATGGGTATTTATACTCCCAGGCCAACTTTTGCCCCTGGCTCACAGCATCTAGGAACATTCTATGCTCTCCAAATACCTCCCTTGTCAATCAAGGTGAGACCAACCTTTCTCAGGATTTGAATATAACACTTGCATTCTTAGACAAGACTGACCTAAATCTTCACGTATGAAAAATGAGATCAGAGAAATCTGTTGTAAAAATGTAATTCCCAGTTAGTTTCTCTTCTTTACTTGGTTACTATGGTTTCATTTGTTCAAAATACTTTTCAGACAAATGGAACTACATTTAACAGCTAAAAAAAATAATTAATTAATTGTTCTTGGGTAGGATGAGCTAATATAATAAAAATGACAACACTATCTATGGTCAAGGGATAGAAATTGGCAGTTTTGAGACTAAGAAATAACAACCATCAATAATCACATGAAATAATATGTTCAATCCCTCCTGAATAGAGAAATACGAATCAAAACAATTCTGAGTTACAACCTCACAGTTAGAAGAGAGGCCAATATGATAGTAAAGGAAAATAATAAATGTTGGAGGGGATTTAGCAAAATGGGGACATTAATGTGTTGCTGGTGGAGTTATGAATGGATCCAACCTTTCTGGTATGCAATTTGGAATTATGCCCAAAGGGCTTCAAAAGAATGCATGCCCTTGATCCATCAATACCACTATGTTTGTGTCCTCAAGTGATTAAAAAAAAGGGAAAGGACCTGATGTTACAAAAATATTATTAGCTGTGCTTTTTCTGTTAGCAAAGAATTAGAAAATGAAGGAGGGCCTCTCCAGTGGTGAACAAAATGTGGCATATAATGGTGATGGAATACTACTGTGCTATAAGAAATAATGAATAGATTAATTTCTATAAAAACTGGAACGATGGCACATGAATTGATGGGGACTGAAATAAGCAGAACCAGAACATCGGAACACAGAAACTGAACAGCTACTAAAAGGAATGTGATAATCCAGGACATTCCAAGGGACTTATGACAAGGAATACTATCCACATTGAGAAAAAGAACTGTGGGAGTTGAAATCCAAAATTAAATATGTGATTAAACACTCATTTATATGAGTTTTGGTTTGAAAAGATTGTTCTACTACAAAGATAAGTAATATGGAAATAAATTTTGAGTGATAATATAGGCATAATGCAGTGTAATTGCTTCTCAACTCCAGTATGGGGAGGGAAGAATGGAGGGAGACAACATGAATAAAATAACTATGGAAAGAAATTTAAAAAGAAAATTTTAAATTAAAAACTAGATCAAATTGCTTAGCATCTGAGGGAGGAGGAGGACACAGTTTGGATCTCAAAACTTTTTGAAAACATGATAAAATGGTTATTACAGGCAATTACAGGAAAAATAAAACAGCTTATTGCTGAGGCTTATATTTCTAATACAATATTAAATAATAGTGGTGATAATATGCATCCTTTCTTCAGTCCTGATTTTATTGGGAAGGCTTCTAACTGAACCCCTTTATATATGATACTTGCTGATGGTTTTTTTACAGATAATACTTATTATTTTCAAGGATGGCCCTTTTATTGTTTTGCTTTCTAAGGTTTTTATAAAAAGAATGGGCATTGTATATTGTGGAAGATCTTTTTTTCATCTATTGAGATAATCGTGTAATTGGTATTAGATTGCACATTGATATGGACAATTATTCTGATAGTTTACCTTCCATCTTGGAGTCAATACTGTGTATTGGCTCCAAGGCAGAAGAATGGTAAGGGCTAGGCAATCGGAGTCAAGTGAGTTGCCCAGGGTCACAAAGCTAGGGAAGTGTCTGAGCCCACATTTGAACCTAGGACCTCCCTCTCTAGGCCTTGCTAGCCTAATTTAATTAATTTAATTTGTTATTAGATTGCACATTGATATGGACAATTATTCTGATACTTTTCCTAATAGTAAACCAGTCTTGTGTCCCTGATATAAATTCCACCTGGTCATAGAGAATAAACTGTGAGCTAATATTTTTTCATCATTATTCATAAAGAAAATGTTTCTTTCTCTGTTTTTCTTCCTCCTGGCTTATCTATCAGAATCCTATTTGAATCATACTAAAAACACCTTAGGACTACTTTTCTTTTTTGCCAAATTGTTTAAATAGTAGTTAGATTAATACTTTATTTTATCTGCCCTTTTTTTTCTTTGAAAAGAAACTCATAAGTTCAATAGTTCTTTTATTTTCAATTACATTCATTTCTCCTTTGATTTTTTGGATTTGCAATGTAGTCATTAATTGAATTTTTAATTTGTTCTTTTTCATTCTTTCCTTCTATTTTATTAATAAAAGTATTCACGGCTATAAATTTTGCCCAAAAGAACTGATTTGGTTATGTCCCACAACTTTTAATATGTTGTCTCCTCACTGTGATTCCTTTTATGACATCATTGACTTTGTACATCATTTGTTTGTTGACTCACTTCTCTTGACCAACTATTCAGTTTCCAATTAATTTTAAACTATTCTTTCCATTAATTCTTATTGACAATACTTTTATTGCATTATGATCTTAAAAGGTTGCAGTTATTACTTCCGTTTTTTGCATTTCAATGTGAAGTTTTTATACCCAGATACTGGTCTTTTGCATATTTTCCAAGAGCACCTGAAAAGAAGATGTATTCTTTTCCCTTTTCATTCTGATTGCTCCAGATATCTATTAAATATAACTTGTCTAAAATTTCATACCCTCCCTTTATTCCTTAAGAGTTCTGACAAAGGAAAGTTGACTTACCCTACCAGTATAGTTTTACAAGTGATTTCCTCCTTATTCTCCTTTAGTTTCTACTATAAAATTCTGGAGACTTTATCAGTTGGTGCATACATATTAAGAACTAACATGGTCTCATTATCTAGACTACTTTTTTAATCAAGATATAATTATCAGCCTCATCTCCTTTAATTAGATCTAGTTTTACTTTAGCTTTATCTGAGATCATAATTGCTACTCCTCCTTATTTGAGTTGAAGTCCAATAGCTTCTCCTCCATCCCCTTCCCTTTACTTTTTTTTTTTTTTTTAAAACCCTACCTTCCATCTTGAGGCAGAAGAATGGTAAAGGCTAGGCAATATGGGTCAAGTGAGTTGCCCAGGGTCACAAAGCTAGGGAAGTGTCTGAGGCCACATTTGAAACTAGGACCACCCTCTCTAGGCCTGGCTAGCTACCCAATTGTCCCCACCTTTACTTTCTATATCCCTAACTTGAAGGGGTGAACGTGGGAGGCACTAATGAAGGCTCAATAAGGGTCCAGGGACTTGAAGTTGCCTTTTACCCAGTTAGGGGATATAGAACTTTTTGAATCATTGACAAAGGCTTAAAATTCTGTACTTTTAGCATGGAATGAAGACATTCCCTTAATGCAGATTCAGAGTTAACAGAGAAAATAGTCCTTACCCACAAAGAGTAGATTTTGCACATTCTCCAGCATGACCTCCCTGTACAGCTCTTTCTGAGAAGGGTCCAACAGGCACCACTCCTCCTGGGTGAAGTCCACAGCCACATCCTTGAATGTTATTGACCCCTAAACCAGCAAAAGTCACAAGATTTAGAGCTGAGCTTGCAGAATTCATCTAATTGAGGTCTCATCTACTAACTTGAAGAAGCTGAAGCACACAAGGGACTCACCCCAAACTCTTCAC